>NC_046663.1:5256600-5263693 GCF_010883055.1 Belonocnema kinseyi | reverse complement strand
ATCGGGCTGAAACTATAGCTACAAGCTATCTAAGGATGGTACTACAGAACGCCACCTCAAGGTAGGCCTAGTGGCGCCATCTCTTGGTCAGGCCGGAAACTTGTCAATCCACCCTCGTATGTCAGGATTTTCGTAAAAGTTGTCCATTGAACTATTTTTTAAGAAATAATTAAAATTGTTTGTATTAAATTTGTTTGATTTAAATTAATAATTTTCTATCGGAATTATCGCTTCTCTATCGGTTAATGCTGATTCAAAATCGCTACTGAATGGGTCCGAGAAAAAAATTACTTGGCTGATTAAAAAAGTTGATTTCGCATTCAAAACTCACTCTAACTTTTGGGCAGCTATCTGTAATTCCAGTGACAGATACGCAATTCGAAAAACCTCAAAACCCATTCAAATGTAAGTTAATGGATTTTTGTTTCCTGGGTATCTTTCAGTTATTAGGAACATGAAATTAATATAAAATTTAAAATTGAATAGTCTTAGGAAATCAATACTTTTTGTTAAATGTGAGCTTTGAATTAATTATTATTCATTTATACCTGCTGCTATCGACGCTATATTGGCTACTCTCAGCTGCTCTCTTAACGCTTCATCTAAAATCGCCGAAATCCGTCTAAGTGTTTGCGCATCGCCCTATCACATTTCGCGCACGCATTTCTTCCAGGACAAATTGAATTTTAGAACGCGCGAATGAAAATCATCCTAAACTCAACATACCTGTCAGTTAATCATCATATTACTCGTATATCAAATAGGAGACACTGCACTTACGTTCAATTGCAGGTTGAAATTAAGTGAATCACTTAATTTCATGCAAAAATTAAATTCATCTACATCTAAAATTGATCATCTTGAATTACTGTGTGTGAATCTAGGAAACACACCTCACTTGACCAAGGCAAAAGTCTGAAAATATTCACTCATTGGAAAAATGTTTCAGATGAAATTTGTAGAGCATTTAGTCCTCTACAGTTTAAAAAATGATTATATTTTGTTGTCGATGTACAAAAAAAAAGTTGTTTCCAAAAAACTGGTTTATGGCATCTTGCTTCAAGATGGCAGAACAAGCTGCAAATTTTATTTTTGTGCAAATTTAGAATGTTCTTTTGAGCAACAAAATAAACAAAAATTTACAACAAGTTTTCCGGATGTAATGCAAAGTAAAACTATCGAACGTCTGGACTAAAATTAAAAGAAAAAATTCCGGATGCAAAAAACTTAAAAGATCTTCAATAATAATTCAGCTTCTGAAGTTAATATTGTTTCAGATAAATTTCTACATTAGTTTAAACGAAATAAGTAACTACATTTTCATCCTTTAATCTGACTTATAAAAAAGCAGTATCTCATAATACTAGGTTTAATATAACACAATTTTTGATATTACAACTATATTATTTGTAAGAAAATAAATAAAAGTTCGGAATTATTAGATTTGAAATTGAATGAAAAAAAAACTGTTTCAAATCTACATTAAATATTTTTTTCCGATTATCATTAATTACAAAAAGTGTAGAAATGATAATTTTTCAGATGAAGAAGAACGCGTTGTCTGCAATTTCATATTCCACCTCCTTGACAAATATAATTTGTTCTATTTTGTTCTATTTTAAAATCTTTAAAAAAACTATATCTTACAGTTTTTAAAATTGTTTGTCGAATTTACAAAATTTTAAAGCCTTCTAAATATCGCTTAAAATTATTCTAATTTTCATTAATTTTTTATTTCAATTCTGTAATATAAAAAAATTGGCTAAAATCTTTCAGATTCGTTTTCAACCAATTACGAAATCTTTTAAAATATTCTGTAAAAATTAATGTTCAAAAACATTTAAAATTTCCCTAGAAATCTTTTTAAAAAATTATTTTTTTCTGGAATGGAAACATTTCAATTTGCCTAAAAATCTCCTTTTTTAAAAAGTGATCCAGAGTGTTTTGAAACCATTTTTCAATCTTCTCTTAAAATTTTTTTTTTAGTATATTAAACTGTTTCTGAGTATTTCGAGAAATTTAAATTTTTTACTACTCTTTCAACAATTGTACCCCAGAGCATACAGTTCATGCAGCCTCTAAAGTTGAATTGTGCATCGGCAAATATGCATATTCTACTCAAAACTTCATTTTGAAACAACTTGTTTAATTTTTTATCCATAAGATTAATTTTTCACTAAAGAATACAGATTTTCTACCAAATACTTGATTTTGCAACTCATAAATGATAATTGGCCGACCAAAAATGTAATAGTGAAATTTTCAGATAAATAAATTCATTTTTAACAAAAAAGTTCATTTTCAAACTAGCAGTTTAATTGCTACCAAATTGTAGGATATAAAAATCTGCAATACGAAATTTCTACAAAATAGCTGGATTTGCAACCCTAAAATATTTATTTCCAACTGTAATGATGAGTCTTTGACAACAAAAAAGAGTTAATTTTTTAAAAAGTTGTTTCACTTTAAACTAAGTAGCTGATTATTTAACGTTACATTTTCAACCAAATAGGATAAATTTATAACCCCGATGAATAAATTTCGACTAACGAGACAAATTTTTAACTAAAAAGGTCAATTTTCAATTAAAAATAAGGGGCCATTCACAAAATACGTGATACATTTTTCAGGAACATCCCCCCCCCCCCCCCCCCCCACGTGATACCTTTTCAGCTAAAGCAATTAATCTTAAACTAAAATTATGAACCTTAAAGAATAATGAATGTTTAACAAAAGAGTTCAGCATTTAAGTAAGAAGGTTACTGTTTAACTAAGAAGATTACTTCTCTCAAAATAGAATATTTACATTTTTAACCAAATAAATTAACCTTCAACCAAAAAAGATTTTTCAACAAAATAGTTAGACTTTCAATCAAGTAGCAGAATTTTTTCCCAAAAAATTTGACTCTTTAACAGAATAATTGCATGATGATTTTAAAGTTTTGAGTAGAATTTTTTCAGGTTATTGAAATTCTTATATTTTTGACACTTTTTGAGCATTCAAAAAAGCCACGTTTAACTATTTCTATCATGGTTGTTAATGGTTGTTAAGGTAAGACCGTGTTTAGTCTTATGAACTATAACTTATTTTTAAATGTAAAAACACTTCGGAATCCAAATTTTAAGCACAGCTCGCTCCTTTATCGTTTTTTTCATGTTTAGAAAAAAACATGTTTTTTCAAACTTTATTTCTGAAAATTTCCAATATATGCTTTACATTAATTTTTTCTGAAAAAAATTGTTTCTTTAAAAAATATATTAGTTATTTTCTGGATTTTTGCTTAAAAGATCATTTTTTACGAACTTATTTCGATACTTCTACTTTAAATAATAAAAAAGCTTTAAAAATCTTTCTTTTGAAAATAAATGCAAAGAACAAGGTTTATACATATCAGGTTTATTATGAAATAAGCAAACAGAAATTAGAATGCAACTTAATTATTGATAATTTCATAAACTTATTTTTGTCATTCAAGGAAAAAATATTAAATTGAACGGTGAAAAAAATTGCTAAAAATGCTTTGTATTAATGTTAGAGTGACATTTGATGATGCGGATACAATAAGAGAGTGAGCACTCGAAAACGCAAAAAATTATTGCCAAAGCTTCTAGCACTATCAAAATTTGTAATTTAGAAAAAAATGCTTATAAATATATGCTTATGGAGAGTGACAAGACAGGGTCCTCCACCTATTCAAAGATTTTTTCTGATGATATAATAAGTAATTGATGATTAGGGCAAAGTCTGTCCATTCTTTTCCTTTATTATGTAGTTATACAAAAATTTGAATTATGATAATATGAAAATGATTACTTCTGTATTAATGATACATTTTGAATTGACAAAAAGGGACAATTAATCACCATTTAATTTAAGATACAGAACTTTATCATAACTTTATTATTTATTAACCGTCTGAAAATTGTACATCTACAATTTCTGGATCAGGAAAGTCAGAGTTCTTGGCATACAGATTTGAACGCATTTCATCGAATGTCTCTGTTCATACCAAATTCAGTTGTTGAGTTTTTTTATTTGTCAAGACGGCAGTCTTGTTCTAAATCTGGACCAGAGTTTGTCTACTGGGACTAGTGGGCAGCATGGCGCATTCTAGATATGTAGTCGACTTCATGTTCGCGTTGATTTTCGGGTAGCAGGCGGAACCCCTGATGCCCGTCGTGCCTCTCAAATATTCCAATCTTAATAAAATCGCGAAACAGGTAATCACCAGGCTCAAATGAGTCCTTATTTATTTCAATGTATCCACCGGAACTTTCAGGTTCTGAGTTAATAGGAATTTTTTTCGGATTAGCGATTAAGCGGTTGACTATATGATATAGAGTTACACTAGCATTTCACTTATGGAATTGTAGAAAAAATAGAAATGTTTAATTACTTATAAGGCCGGTGTGCTCATTTAGTAGTACGTACAGCTCAGGACGTTCAAAATATTCTGCGTAATAAAAGCCACGACGAATGATTATATCACCTTCTTCCTCATCGATTGGTACAAATGGTCCAGCTGATTAAGTAAGGAAAAAATAGTTACTGACTATTTTAAAGATTGAAAAATGCTTTTTCTTATACCTACTGTATCATACTAACTAAATTACTTTTGCATTTAAGCCATGGGGATGTTACATGAAATGAGATAGAAAGATATTTTGATTCTTTAGTGGCTTACTATTATATTCCAAGAAGAAAGAGTTTTTTATTGAATAAGAAACATGTTTTTTCCCTAATAATGTTTAAATATTGCTCCCGCTCGCGGCATTTTTCGCCAAACTCAGAGATTTGCTATATGTGTGTGGCGTAATTTTCCACGAGAAAATTCAAACCACTTAAATTATGCAAATTTAAAAAAAATAAATAAAAATGGTTTCTAAACATGCATTTAAGAGCATAAATGTCTCTATAAGGCTTTTATATCAAACAATAATTAATAATAATTGCGAAGAAAAGATTGAAATAATCTGTCCAAATAACTTTTCTCCATTGCCGACCTGTTTTTGTTTTGCGGTGAAGGAATATAAATTTTATTCGGATCTTAATCCTCTCTAGAATCACATCCAGCCACAAAACACTTCTTAACTAATAATATAAGTTCTTTAGGCAATTCGCTGATTTCCAAATCCATTCTTTGTTTATATCTTTGACCCCGTTTGACTCGACTTTTATTTTTGATTTCTTTTTTTTTTAGGCATTGATAGGCTAGCTGGATAATCAGATAGATCAGCTGTCAGCTAGAAAGTCACAACGACCACGAAACCTGATGGCGCATGATAAGGAAAACAACTTTTTTGTTTTTTTTCCACTTAATTTTTCAACGTAATCACCCTCAAGACTGATCAATTTCTCATAACGGTTCTCTAATGCAGTGATGTCATTTTTCTAGGCTGATTCGTCAAGTCCCCTAAAATGCTCATTCACAGCATCGAAGACTTCCTCGTAGCTGAGAATTTTTTTACCTCCGAGCCATTTTTAAGGTAAGTGAACAGATGATAGTCGCTGGTGACCAAATCTAGTGAATATGGTGGAAGAAGGAACAAGTCGAACTCGTGCACAGTGCACAGTTGACATCCTAGTAGTCTTCAACTATCTCACTTACCTTTAATCTGCGGTCCTCTATCACCATTTTATGAATTTTTGTATCGTTTCGGGAGTTGCGACCTCAACGGAGCACCATGAACGTGGTTCGTCATAAGTGCTCGTGCGACCTTTCTTAAATTCAGAAACCCACTCTTTAACCGTCGAACATAATGGAGAAGAGACTTTCAATGTGGAATCCATTTCTTCTTTGATTTGAATTGGTGTTAGGTCTTTTAAATAGAAGTATTTAATAACCCTACGCTTCTCTGATTTTTCTATTTTTGCACAAACAATCGAGGTGTATTGTTCAGTATGCTCAAAAATATATACTAATAGAGCAATCGACTTGAAAATTGATATGCAAGCTAGTGAGATATAGTACTATAGATATAGTACGTTATTCTCTGCTCAAGCTTTTATAAAAATATGTTTCTCATTCCATGCAACATTCCCATTAAACCAGAAGTAGAACTCCAGGCCTTTTCGAATTTGAAATCGAGTGGACTTCTTTTTCTATTTCCACACGTTAGAAAAAGACGTCCGTTCGGTTTTCAAATTTCGAAACGATCCCGAAGTACCATAGCAGACAATTTTTACATTTTATCGTCAACAAAATGTCATTTTCATAAAAAAAATTATCGAACTTAAAACAATGTTCCACATTTAATATTTCAAAACAGTTTTTCAAGCGATGTCTAGGAATGGTAAAGGAAAAACTGAACGAAATTTTGGGGAATAGAAGCTTTTAATTTGAATAAAAAGTCAAATAAGAACCTTTTTATTCATGAAAAAAAATATTTATGATAAAATATAAAAAGAATTTTCTTAAACAAAATTTGTTACAAGTATACAACTTAAAACTTATCATATGAGTGTTTAGCAATTACTTGCACTTTTTAATACAAGGGATGTAATGTAATTGAAATATTACTCATTATGGAGTAACATTCTTTTAAACATTAATTTATCTTAATTCAATCTTAAATACATTATGATAATTATGGTTGGTAATATAATTATATTCAAAAGCATTTGTGCACGTTTGGTAATTTTAAACTATATACTGTTCAAACCTTTCTTTAGGAAATTATTTTTATAATTTATTATTCATATTATTAATTATGTTTTCAAAAATAAATTTTAATTTCAAATAATTAAAAAAATTTTATTTTAAATGTGACTTGTTATCATAGTTAAAATCTAAGATATATTTAAAATCTTTTAATTAAGAGTCTTCATTTAGTATTCAAATAAAATCTAGAAAACTGTTTTGAAATATTAAATGACTCAATTGGCTTTTTAAAAATATTTTTCATTTGAAACCACCATCAGATTTTATGAGCCTATTATGCCCTTAGAACAGTGAGCGTTAATATAGCCCTTTACCATGCTGTTCAGCCAGCGGCAGTTCATTAGTTCCAAACGCCACAGCACAATCAGTTAATTAGTTCCACAAATGGCCGCTGAATAACGCAAATGTATTTCATTAATTTTCTGTAGACA
>NC_046663.1:5253574-5256500 GCF_010883055.1 Belonocnema kinseyi | reverse complement strand
GGCTTCTGCTGAATATGGTTACAAAAATGAATAGGCTATCGCGGGCAATTGTTCAGGGGTGGTCCCGAAGGAATTAGCCCCAAGCGGAGGTGTGAAAACCTCTCAGACTACGCAGCCTTATCCTTGCATGCGACGCTCTACAAAGATGGACGAACCCCTTTACCTAGCTTCTCGTGGGAACAACAATGACAACACCAAACATAGTTGTAGTAAGTGCGGTTCAAACCAACAAAACGCGCAGGTCTCCCGACAATGGATCGGCCAACAATGCCGACCACTCTAGAGCTGGTTGAGCCAATGAAGATGGATTCAGTGGGATGGACCGACGGAATCTCGAAACCTTTAGGTTAACGGAGCGACTAAATCGCGACTTGCTAGAGTGAACGATGCAAGTGTGGCACCTGAACAGGGTTACATGGCACGACTGCATGCTCTGTGGTGCAAGAAACACCCGGAGCTCTCGCACTTTTTGTATCAACGTCTGCGAAATCATGCTGAACTACTCCGTAAAAGGGGCTATGTAAACGGAACGCCTACTCTACCACAGCTAGAACAATCCGGCAACAGAGAAAGAGAGACGACACTAAGACCAACCGCAGGTAGGCATCCGATAGAGGAAGAGCTATGCTTTATGACCCGGAGAAACAACAACACCCGGGTTTCTCTCAAGACAATTGTTGTGTGTATAATGCAGCTAGAGCTTTAGCCGATGCGATCTGTAAAACAAAACCAACATTTGGTCATAAGACCAAAAGACGAATGCATTAACTCATCATAAAGATAAGCTAGGCAAGACAGTACGCGTCCTGCATTTAGTGTGTGATTGACTATATCACATCTCGCAGGAATTTTACCGCCAAGATTCGAAAGCTCGCGCGTGAACTCCGGATCCGTTATCACGCTTTTAACAAATCAAGGATGCTGACTATCAGGCAGCATATTGTTCAGAGAATACGGATTCCAACGGACGCTATGAGAAGTCTAGAGCGGAAAGAGAGAGCTGGCTCTGAGAAAATCAACAGTTTCTCTCTGACCCATCGCGACGAAGTGCAGCATACATTGGACGAAGACTCAGAAAACATAAATAGCTTCAAGGATCTGTATGATGCCCTCATAACACCTGATGAAGAATGCCCACTCATCACTACCGAGGAGGTGAAAAAAGTATTAAGAGGGATAAAGAACTATTTCGCTCCAGGACCAAATGATATTAAGACCTCATGGTGGAAGAAGTTTCCTTCAACCCATCAGCATTATAAAACAAAGGAAGGCGTAAGAGGATGTCGGGAGAGCCTACTCATATATAGATGTGTCTGCGAAAATGCAGGATCCTACCAGCGTGACCTATCGATGGCCTGGATTGATTACCGGAAAGCTTTCGATTCGATCTCCAATAGAATTATCATTTGTCTTTTGGAAAGCTTAAAGGTTTATCCGCAAATCGTGAGGTGCATAGAGAGATTGATGCTGCTTTGGAAAAGCAAATTTACTATCTCATCTGGGAAAAATCGTGTGAAAACTTATAAGGTCATCTTTCAGAGAGGTGTCTTTCAGGGCGACAGCATGAGCCCACACCTCTTTAGCCTCACATTATTGCCAGGAAATAGGAATGGAATTTGGGTTAGACAAATGCGCCAAGGTTTATTTGAAGCGAAGAAAACTTATTGGCATGCCTGAAGGCCCTGAGCTTGTCGATAGAAGCGGTATACGACACCTTTGCACTTAAGAAACTTATACATACCTGGGCATGCCACAGAGCCGCATTCAGCATGTGAAATCTATAAAGGATACTCTCCGAAGCCGATACAAACGTACCATCCGGCAGATTTGGTCTTCAGAACTGTCGGCGAGGAACAAGGTATTTGTAACGAACATGTTTGCCGTCCCGGTAGTACTCTATCCACTTGGAATAGTTGCATGGACGAAGAACGAGCTCAGATCTCTTGATATCGGGGCCCAAAAGATTATGCACATGAAGGAAAGCATGCGTGTTTAGTGGTCTGTTCCACGACTCTACATCTCACACCATCAAGGTGGTAGCGGAATATTGAATCTTGAATGTCTTAACAACAGTATTATTCTGGGTACAGCACATCGAGTTGCAAATGGAAGAGACCCTCTTCTTAAAATGGTCAGTAAGCACGAAGAAGTGGGCAAAGGAGCGTTTCTGTACAAAGCAGCGCAAGAGGCTGCTGAAACACTGGGACTTAGCTTCAGTATTAGGTATGAGCAAAATGCATCAAATCTAATCTATCTGGAGTACTTACTATTGAAAGCCCGGATTAAGAAAGCAGAAGAGAAAAACTTCTGTGAACAGCTTCTCGATAAGAGGATGAACGGCATCTTCCACAGAAATGTGGAGGATCAGTTAATGTCGTGTGAGCTAACTTTTGCTTTCCTTAAAACACCCGGATTGAAGTCTGACACTGAGAGTTTTATTTTGGCATGTCAAGACGGTGCCATTTTCGCCTTAACATACCCTCGCCACATTTTGAGCCAACACATTCCCGATGATAGCTGCAGGGCGAGCCATGCACACCCCGAGTATTTAGCACACATACTATCTAGTTGCCCAACTCATGTGGGAACAACCTATATCCAAAGGCGAAATTCGACACCAAGAGTCCTTCATTAACATATCTCTCACTGTTACTGCATTAACCTTAATATCGCTTCTCTAAGTACTCCTAGGGAAATTGAGTCAATTGTCGAGAATGAGAAGTACTGCATACACTGAAACTTTATATTCTCGACAATTTTTTCTGTTGCACATATGAGGCCTGACATACCAGGTGTACACATATGAAACCGGTATCTTTTCAAGAAAAAAAAACACATTTATTTCAAGAGAATGATAACAAATATTTTATTCAAAGTATGCGCCCTCGCTGGCTACATATTTTGTCCACCTCTCAGGCAATTTATG
>NC_046663.1:5240160-5253474 GCF_010883055.1 Belonocnema kinseyi | reverse complement strand
ACGCCAATTAGCACAAATGGTAAGTTCCGACAGTGCCTACAAGTGTGCCTACTGGCCGCTAGATGGCAATACCGGTTTCATATGTATACACCTGGTAGCTCTTCTTGACTTCGAGAACTAATCGCCCTTATCATCGGCGCCCTTGGAAGTGCCAAGCTTTCATCGGTTAATATCCTGAAAAGCATCCCTCAAGATTACGTCGCAAAGTGTTATAATTGTAAATCTTCCTACACTCAAAATCATTGAAAAAACAACAAAAATCCCACCGCTCAACATAACCAGCTTAGTATAAGAAACAAAGCCAGATGTAGTACCCCGAAAATCTAAGGTTAAATATGAGCTGACCTTCGAAAAATTTGACAGATGGAGAAAACAAAACAGAAGAATGTTCGGCCAGTGATCATCATCATTAACAAAAAACATTCACTTCGTAGGACGTTCTCGCATCATTTTGGTAAATTGCTTTTGGACGCTCACTTTTCAGTGGGCTCTATAGGATCATAACACTACTTTTTATGTGATGGACTTTCAACATATAAATAAAATTTTTTGTTAAAAAAATCTTTAAAACTGATCTATGTCAATTGCTTAAAAAGGAAAAAACACAATGTGATGGGGAAAATGACGCCCTGCTGGAGTTATTTGGAATTAATCATCTTTCGACAGTTACAAAGTCAAGTTAAAATGTTTATTAATTGAACTGCTACACACCAAGGCAATATTTATTTTGTTTTTGGATTCGGCTTCAGTGAGAAAAAAGAAGTCATCGAATTAAAATAATTGAAATTAATCTCGAATGTAAATTGAAAAATGGGTCGCGAAACAAAGCGCTTAAAACAAGTAACTAGTTGAGTTTTAAAAGGGATATCAGAGATAATAATAATAATTATTGAACTAAAATTTCCAACACAACTTGAAGATTTTCGATATCCCGATTTGAGATAGATTGAGAATTTTACTTTATATAGTAAAATTTGGGCAATTTTAGTTAATATTAATATGTTTAATCGATCAACTCTACTTTGAATAAATACTATCTCACTGAATACCTCTGCATCCGCCCATGAAGCATTCCATATGAAAAAATACTAAAAGTTTGGGAAAAATTCTTTTAAACTTGTTTCAGATTGTGATTTAGTTTCTAAATTACCTCGATGAGGTGGTGGTGGTGACGGTGATCGAGATGCATGTGGATGTGAATAAAAAGATTCTGTAAGAAGAAATGCATGTATCTTTTGTTAATGAAATTTTGCAAAGAACCTTAAAGTTAATAATCGAAATAAAGATCTCCCCCCTAATCGTTTTTTCTCTAAATTCGATTAAAAATATAAACATTAAAATTTACCGAAAACTCAACTTTTTTCACATTGCCATACAATATAAATTAAAGTTTCTATTATAAAAAATGTATAGATTGAAAATTTTTCAAAATTGACTTTCACTAACGTCAGTTTTACCCTCTATTTTCATCTATAAGGGTATTAAATATTTAATTTAAATACTGATTAAAGATAGTGATATAATTATGATGTACAAACTCCCTCTTTAATACATTATATAATTTATTATAAAATAATGACAGTTGAGGTTTTAATAAACAATTTCTAAATTTTGACTGATACAGAATAATTCAAGTACAAAAATTCATAGAAAAACACTGGTGTTAAATTTGTTATAGCTTGAATTTCATTGGTCTCACAATGATAATTTTCAGTCTCATATTTATTCCTATGAACGTAGTTGGACATCAGGCAATCTAGGGGAAATTATCATGTGGATGCTGAATTTTGGCTCATTTGGAGAGTTGTGAAGTACTGAACCGCGCTGTCGCCCACCTGAACGTATGTCAAAGCAAATATTCGCTTTACGATATTAGAGCAAATAGTTTTTAATAAGCTTAATAATTGAAATAATACTTACCTAATTTTCAACTTTCTTTCATTTAACAGTGCGTACTAGTCACTTAGAATAAAATTGTAACTTTGTAATGCAACTTGCAAATCTTAGGTTAGTCATGGCCGTCGGCATTTAAACTAAAGCCGGATTGTATACAAAAAGTCATGGCTATCTAAATATACAATTAGGTATTTTCAATGCAACCACCAGCTAACTTCGCTTTGTTGATTGCAGAAAATCTAGAAAAAATTTCTTCGAACGCACAGACATCAATTTTTGATGCAGACGGTTATGACTTAGTTTTTACATCCTGGCTTTGGCGGTTTGTATATCATGTCAGGTTTGACTAGCCTAAGATTTGGAAATTATACTACTCTAATTACAATTTTTATTTCAAGACAGTAACACTCACTGGTAAATAGAAGGAAATTAAAAGTTAGGTAATCATTATTATAACTTATCTGCTTATCAACATCTATATTACCCAAATAACGCCCGACAAAATCAGCTTGACTTGAAAGGTGGCTAGCAGTTTAAAGACAACACTTCACGTTGCTCTGCATGAGAAAAAACAGTCTCAAAATAATGAATCTCCCCTAGATTCTCATAAGGAATCTTTGTGACTCAAATTTGTTGCAACTCAATTGAACATCGATTTTGGTGTACTTTTGTGGATCGGCGATTTTCTGTGTGCTTGAATAACCTCAATGGCTTATACTTTTTTACACATGTCAGTTTTATATGAGGGACAACTTTTCTTAAACAAAAATTTTAAATATATAAAACAAATAATTAAATTTACCTATTGCACAAAGGCCTCAATACTTTTCTTCATTAGAGATTAAAGCCATTCGAAAACTATCTACAACTGATAAAAAATTAGGAAAAGTGTAATTTAAAAACGCTTTAGTAACCTTAGCAACAAAAAACAATTTTCTGCTATATAAAAATTTTCTCAAAATGCACAGTTTTCAATTGATCTAATTCTTTAATAATGCTTTTTAAAGCAGCTTAAAACTGAAAATAACGATTTCTAAATAATAATTAAAAATGTGAGGAAAAAATTAATCTTCTGTTTGTATATTACCTATTTCAAAAAGTTCTCGATAGTTGATTTTTCTTCTGACTATAAAGTACTTCGAATGCAGAAGAAAAAGGATTTCTGTATAGACAAGTTAAGTGCAAGAACTTTAGAGTTGTAAGTGATTGAGTCTTACGGTGATTGGATAAAAAATATTTCTTTGATTTCTTCTTGAATTTTAGTTCTTTTGTATTTTAAAAATGTGCAATAGTCATTTTTTAATCATTCTTTTATTGAATAGGACAAATTCATAATAAACTTTTAGGAAATGTTATTTTTGACTACCTTTTTTCCTTAAATGTTTTGCTTGAAACAGGGATATATTTAAAAAAATTTCAATAAAAAATGTAATAATAGATTTTGTAACATTTTTATCTATTATCAATTAATTATTTCTAAAAATATCTTGCCTTTGTTTATAAGTAAAAAAAAAATTCTAAAAATGAAATTGAACTAAAATATTTTTAAATAACATCAACGAAGTTTAGTTATTATTTAAGATTCACATATATCACTTATGTTGAATTAAATATCATAATAATCAAGAAGATCTAACGACCAAGTTTCAATGTTAGGTGTAAACGTGGAATTTCAATTTTAAATTATTATGAATTTAATTTCTTAAATTTCAATATTTCAGGGTAAAGGATTGCGAAAAGCACTTCTAATTCTGTCCTGATTTGACAAGTAGTCTTTACCAATTGAACTCAAATTTGAGAACTCAAGTCAAAGACTTTTAAAATTATCTTTAATAATTTGAATGATCTTAACTTAATCTGATGGAATAACTGTTTCTATTATAACTTTAAATTGAAAAGTAATGTCTATCAGAAAATAAATCGCCTGTCATTTCTTTATCACAGAAAACTCCGGACCTAACGAATATTCCTTTCAGTAAATAAAATCATAAGCAATAAGAATGGAAGAATAACGCAAGAAAGGCATGGCGTGCAAAATCACAACATGCGCGGCGCTACAGAAAACGTTCACTGCGCAGTTACATTCTAATTTACCAACCTGTTGCTTCAATCTCTTTTCTTAGAAATGATTTGACAATCTATTAAATTCCGGAGAAATGTTTATTATTTATCAGAAAGGATCGCTTGGTTTTTTAAATACTTTTCCATGGAAATTAGAAAACTTTTTCCAGTGTCCCTGTTTTTTAAAAATTCATTGACTTTTCTTTTAATATTTAATAAATTCCTTGAAATCTGAGCAGACTTTTCTCTCTTTCCAGGGGACATAGAGTAGTCACTAAAAATTTAAGGGATTTTTTTTCCGTGCGCTTAAAATATTTGTAATTAATCAACTTATAATAGTTACACCCAGAAAAATGTTTGTTTGAATCAATCAACAAAACTTGTTTGAATTCATATAACTGAATCGAACCAATTTTTTGCTTCAATTAAAAAAAAGGTTATTTAATTTTAAGAAATGAAAACATTTGTTTTATTGGTTGAAATCAATAATTTCTTTAGTACAATTTGTTTTATTTTAACAAAAAATTGCCTTATTTATTTAGTTTGAACAAAAAATACAATACAAAATAGTACTGAAAAATGCTGCTAGGTTTGCTGAAGCGCTGCCTTTGGTTCCTAAGTAACTAACATAAAATCTAAATTAATTGATCCTGACATGGATTTCATGACATTGGTCTTTTTTCAGTGTTGTATCTTTCTAAAGGTCCTGATTGAGTGTAAAATCATGAATTAATTAAAAAATGGACGCAGTATCTTAAATTTAGGAAATACTTGAATCTTGGGGCTTTTACCTAGGATATAATTGAAGATTTGATTCAACCAAATATTTTTCTCAGTGTACAGAATCAAGCTATAATTTATAGTAATTGAACTGCTTCAAATCAAGGCAAAATATTACACTTATTTTGTTTTTAAATTTCGTTTAATTGAGAAAACAAGACATTAAATTAAAATAATCAAGGATAATCTCGAAAAGTAAAATGAGAAATAACTCGAGGAACTAAGCATTTGAAAAAAAATTATTTAGTTTTTAAAGAGTGATATTAACTATAATAATGATAATCATTTTTGAGGTTTCAGATATCCCAATTTTGAATAGCTTGAGGATTTGACTGTATATCTAAAGAATTTTAGAGATTTCAGTTAATATTAACATTTTCCATCAATGAACCTTACTTTGAATAAACACTATCTTACTAAATACTTCTGGATCCGCCAATAAAGTATAACATGTGCAAAAAATACTAGAACTTTTGAAACATTCTTAAATATTTGTTTTAGATTGTATTTTAGTTTTTAAATTACCTTGTACAGATGATGGTAATCGAGAAGGTTGTGAATGTGGATTCATTGATTCTGTAAGAAGAAATAAAGGTATTTTTTGTTCAAGAAATTTTTCAAAGAACCCCAAAGTTAATGGTCGAAATAAAGATGCCCTCTAAAATCGTTTTTTCTTGAAATCAAATAGAAAATATAATCATGTAAATTTTCCCACAATTGAACCTGTTTGTCATTTGCTTTTGAAATTAAATTGCTCCAGAGATTCTTGACGGAGGGTTAAAGCACGGGGTACTCTAATTCTGATTGGTGTCGCTGTACCGGCACTAGTTGACTTATTCAGTTATGGGATAACACGGATATCTCTGGCATGCTCAGTTAGGATTCCTGTGTATTTTTAGGTAATGGAACCCTATTTGTCAACCAAAAAATATACAGGAATCACTACTGCGCATGCCAGAGATATCCGTGTTCTTCCATTATTGGACTTAATACCGACTTTGATTAGTTTTACTTGGCGCGATTTTCAAACTATAATTTTTGTTTTAAGAGGATTTATTAGTGATTCTGAATCAATCTCTTTATATTATTACGCTTTCCTACTAGGAAAAGAAACAATACAAAAAAAACGAATTTTTATGCATTTCTGAAGTTGCTCATGTATAATGCATACTTTTTACAACATTTTAAATAAAAATATTTCTTTCAGGAAATGGAGGTAAAATATTGAGGCACAATTAGACAAATTCCCGGAATAATTATAAGCTAGCCTTGCAGATTGGACGGATAAAACAAAGGTACTCATTGGTACATAAGACAACAAATTTATCAAAATGGTTAAAGCTTAACTAATCACTAGTAAAATTGTACAGATTTGATTATCGAAAAGTAGTCCACTAAAAATTAGTAAAAAATTACTGATTCAATTCGTTGAGATATTTTTTAATTCAATAATTAAAAACAACTCGTTTCTTTGTATAAACATATAAACTGAGTTAGAACTGTACATGGTGATTAAACGAAGGTTATAAAAACGGGAAAGGTATAAAAAAAAGCCTATTTTGACTTGGGCAATGTAACCTTCTGATTGTTTGCCCAAAGTTAGGAAAAATAAGAAATTTTATTTATTACAAAAGAATCAATGGGCTATTAATTGATTCTGCACGTTCAGGATCCTTATGCACCAATTTTAACCGAATTCTGTTTTCGATGTTAAAAATCATCTGGATTATAAAAAAACAGAATGTTTGAAAGGCTGTGAATAAATATAATAGCGGATGATAAGTACAGAATTTGTAACAGTTATAGGAAAAATCATGACACTGGTTGGCCCAGATGATTTTTGACTATTAAATAAAAAATCTAGACTATTTTCTCCTAAAAATAGCACTTCTACTTACGAACATAATCAAAAAACATTGCAAGGAAGAAGAGCAGCATTGGAAGAAAAATCTTCATTTTGGTATAGTCACTGACAAATAATTTTTATAGAATTTCTTTATCTGCAACTGAATGCATACTGAATATTTTATCTTCGTATACATGTATATACCAGTTATTATCTTATTAATGACGAAAATTCTTGCCGAGATGTAGACCGCTGATTACCGTTTCGTAAAACGTATTCTTATTGCTAGGAAACAAACTTTATTTGTGTGCGTTCAACCGATAAGGGACTAGATTCTTTAACAAATTATGGTGTATTTACACGCTTGTCGTATGCAGACGGAAAATGTATCTTCTTCTCACTCTACCGTGTCACGATACCATGCATTTATCTCACTCTAGATTTTCCATCCGACTGAAAATCATAGAAAATCTAGATCGCGATAAATGCGTGGTATCGTCACATGGTAGAATGAGAAGAAGATACATTTTCCGTTTTTCAAACGACAGGCGTGTAAATACACCATTATCCAACACATGCATTCTATGTAACTTTTTACGCAGAATTGAGTGGCGTAATCCGTTTTATGGTACCTCAGATATTTCGACATATTCTTTAAACAACTGACGCCTCGGTAACGATAAAGTTGAATCAACAGAGGTGCAATAATTCACGAAAAAGAAATTGTACTACCTTATAAAACTTTTTATTCGAATTAATAAAACCAATTCGATTTGAAGGCATGAAAGTGTCAAGCTGCGTCGAATAAAAATGTTGTTCTTTATTTTAGTCAGGTTTTGTCAATAAGTGAATCAATCTGCTAGTGTCGACAGTTTATTTTTTTCCCATAGTCATAAATATTTTCTGGCTATTGCAAGAGATTCTTTTCCAAGAATTTCAGTTCTGTGTCGTAGTGCTATTTCATATTTTTCTCAGTTTAAATGAAGATTTCATCAAAGTAGATCTGTTTATTGACCCTGATTTATGCTAGCGTTTTAATTTTTCTTTAAACAATTGAATAAGCATATTTTTTTTCTCTAAAAAACACACAGATAAAATTTATTAATTAAAATGTACCCAATTATTTTGAACAATTGACATTACTGCATTTAGCGAAACAATGTTGTTAATTTTCGCTTTTCAGAGAAAAAAATTATTTTCAAGTAAATTGACTGGACAAAGCGAATTTCATGAATTATATTAGGGACCTCGCTAAATCTGAAATAGTGAAAATTTTACTATTTGAATTAGTTAACCTATTTCACTATTAAAATAGTGAAATCACTTTCTTTCACTATTTCAATTAGTGAAATTCGCTATTGTCATAGTTCAATTTTTACAAGCATTCAATTAGTGAAAAATGACTAATTCAAATAGTAAAACTGATGAAATAGAAGATATGGGCCGGGTCCAACGGAGCCTCCTGTCACCGAGAGTTGAAAATGGCCCATGTGTTGAAAACGGCTATGCGGCGGCGCTAGTAGTAACTTTTTTCTAGTTGCTTTGACTGTTATGTGTCTTTTTTGTCATGTAGAGCCGTTAAAAAACTCTTTAAAATGTATAAAGAAAACAGTTTATTATTGAAAATAATAAAAATGACACAGTGGGTTTTTCTAATATATTTTTTTATCGAACCATTTCCATTAATTATTATGTATATAGAAGACGTTGATACCATTTTTTTTTATTTTTCAAGTTTTACACATTTTTTAGGTAAACTGAATTTTGTCAGGATGTGAAAAAAGTTCTTGAAATTCATGGGAGATTTTTACATTTTTAAAAAGAGTTTGAAGGATTTTGTTTTCAAACCCTTTCTTGTTTAAAGGTTTCGCACAAAGGTAGGGGGGGGGTATCTTATAACCCGGATTGCACTAGAAGAAAAAGAAACAGCAAGAGGGGGGGGGGGTGAAAGTGAATACTATGTCAGCAAGAAGATCGTCCGCGCGTTTGAAGTCGAGTTCGAAAGAATCAAATTCAATTCAATTATTACTGGAAGCCAGTATAGGGGACTTTGTGAAATGTTCCGGGGAACTACCGGTCGGGATGTACAACATATCCTCGTCCCCAGCGAACAACGTAGAGGGTGACGGTAAGGTCCTTATTGGACTGAAAATCAGCTCTGGCACCGACACCGGACGGAAAGGTCTCACTGACGCCAAGGGGGATAAAGGTGGTAGACCAGAAGAAGACAGACAGGCAGACTCATCGCGCGCGAGGGCAGCCTTTTCTTCACGACGACGGGCCCGTTGGCGAGACCCCTGGCCTAAACGTTTACGTTTGACCGTGGTTGACGCGGTGTTAATTCCGGGATTATGAGAATCGATTGAATTGGCTAAAATATTCGTTTCACGGGGAAGACGGGCGCGTTGGGGAAAGAAGAGAAAACCGATCGGGTATCCGGACCCGTGACAAAACATCCACGATACGCGTTCAGACTAAGCCGTTCCGGTTGTCCCTGAGTTACGTTGTTAGCATTTTCGGAATACATCTACAAAAACAAATGAAAACCCGCAAATAAGATCCATTGCAAACAAAAAATAACAAAACGCGCGAATCAGTGGGTCGATTTAAAGGGAGCAAATATAATGTTTGGGGGGGGGGGGGGGGGGTAGAGATTAAGCAATGGTTGTGCTCACATTAACGCGTAATTTTCCGATTCCTTGAACCATCAACAATAAAAGAGAACGTTTCATTGCCCACCCATAAAGAATGGGAACGTGGAGGGTCAGGAAACACAAACGCGATATTTTTATCCGGCAAATATAATAATTGGTCAATGCATAACGATTGGCAAAGTGAATATATCACTGCACACACACAAAAATCAATAAAGCACAAGTCCTGGTTATCCTGTCCTCCAAAAGAGTTCAATTCACCAGTTCAAAGAAAACATAATAAATCAAATGTTGGCACGAATAAGATAAACAAATACGAGAAAGTAAGTAAAAATAGGCACAAAATATATTATAAAAATATGTATAAAAAAAAAAACGCGAGGTCAATCCCTGCTATCCCGCTCTGGTAGCGCGGTTTAACTGGTTCAAGATAATACAGCTAGATGACAGATTAATTGGATTCAGCAAAGGAGTTAGAATAGGAAACATACGAGGAAGGGGAAGGGGGGAGTTAAGAAAGCAATAAGATAGGAAAAAGAAAAGGAGAGAAGAGAAACAAAAAATGTTTTCGATACGGTAACGAACCTCGGCCTAATTCTGGAGGAAACGTGTAGATATTCCGGTAACTATAATCTCTCGACGACTGTAATGCTTGGTGAATTTTCCGCGCCGTAGAAGTATTTGTAGAGCTGGAATCCCTCTATGATATTGAAGTCCTGGAAAGGGATCCGGGTCGTGGAAATAAAAAGATTCTTATTTTGAAGAACACTGTATTTTTATTTTATTCCAATACACTATATGATCGCACAGACGAAATATTAACCGGATGGTTTAGAAGTCGAAGATCAACTGGCTCTTTTCGGCCGCACGCAGTTGGACCAGAGCACAGGACGCTCTCGGCTTGGAGGGAGGGTGGGACCCAGGCCGCTGATTGGCCAGTGGTGAGAAGGAGAGAGAAAATAACGTATAGTGGTAAAGTCTCCCACCGTCTCTCCGAACGCTGAACGTCTAAATGTAACTAAAATGTTATAATAAATTTAAATTTTAGGAAAAATTAAATTAAATTCTATATTACATAAACTGGTAGAAATAAAAGTATCAAATGGAATATTATGAAAACTATTACTATCAAAAACGGCTAAAGGAAAGACAAGAAACGCAAACTATGCGTAAAAACAAAAAAAAATATGTATTTAAAATCCGCGGATTGTAACAAAACCTATTTTATTCGTTCGCCTTAATATATAAGAAATTAAGATAATCTTAATACAATAAGTATATATCAAATATACGATACGGCCGTACGAAGTGGAACTAATGTAATTCCCGACAACTCTTGAATTTGACTCTTCAGCGGAATTAAGATATTAAAGTTCATTCCATCTTTTGTTTTTATTATTCACCAGACTGTTGCTAAATTGATCAAAGTTGTTTATTTATCTATTTTTTGTCTAACTTCAAAATACCCATTAAACTTGATCAGAGTTTAAAAGGTAAAATAAGAAATTGGAAAAATTCGATAGATTAAGGAAGACCGAAATAGAAACATTTGCTAGAGTTTTCAAAGAAAGAAAGAGAGGACAGATAATATGGAAAGAGAGAAACTAAAACTTAGATTCTCATTCAAGTCACGAACTGAGAGGGCAGGTAGATGTAGGCGAGCCGAATTTTTGCCTTCCAAACAGATATTTCCCTGATTTTAAAGAGAAAGTTCCTAAAGGGGCTGGAAAATAACAATAGGAGCAAGCGAAATCGTTATGAAGTACCGAAGAATGTTGAGTTTAACCCGTAGATCTATACTTGAAAATTTCCCATGAATTTTTCAAGCGGTGCTCAAAGGGAAAGAACGCAAGATTCGTTTGGTGCTCCTTCTCTTTGAGCCGTGGCTTGTAACAATTATCAAGCAAAATTTTGCAATTTTGTTATGTTACATCATTTTGGAAAAAATCTGAGTAAGTTTCAGAGATATTCAAAAGGTTTGAAACGATTCAAAAGTAAATAAAACTTTTAAATTTTTTTTCAGGTACCTAGGAAAAATTAAAATAACTTGTTATTTCGAAAAATTAATTTGAAATAATTATTTTAAAAGATTTTAGAAAATTTAAAAATTGGTCAAAGAAGAAGCTGACAGATCTTAGGGCAATTTTTAAA
Source organism: Belonocnema kinseyi (assembly GCF_010883055.1). Classification (NCBI taxonomy): domain Eukaryota; kingdom Metazoa; phylum Arthropoda; class Insecta; order Hymenoptera; family Cynipidae; genus Belonocnema; species Belonocnema kinseyi. The sequence continues at coordinate 5,242,086 of NC_046663.1, read as the reverse complement.
ATCTTGCAGAATAAATAAAAAGTCCAGAAAAACTTTGAATAATTTTTAGAAATTAGAAGGCTTAGGAGGTCTGACAAAATTAAAAAACAAGAAGAATTTTCCTTATATTCGTGTGGAAGTTGTAAATAATTTTTTATTTTTAACAATGAAGTATAAGAGAAAATTGAAAAAGGTTTTTAAACGTAACAAACGATTTTCGAAAATTTCTAAAAATACTTTAGAAGATTTTGAAGCAAAGTATTTTAATTTGGTAAGATTACAAAATAAAAACAAACAAAAATCGGGTAAATTCAAGAAATATTTAGTAGAACTGAAAATAATCCTCGTTTGCCATATATAGATATAATAATTATATTTATTATATAGTAACATTATATTGTAAAGCGGAAATTTAAAAAAAATTAACTCTTCATCACTATATTTTAAAGTGTTTGAATACCCGGGAGTAATACAAAATAACGAAAGAATGAATAACTAAATCATAAATTAGCAACAAAAAAAAATTGCCAAATTATAAAATAAACGAATTGTTAAATTCTCATAAATATTTCTATATCTTTCATTTAAGTTTGACGAAATTTAAAATTTCCGAAAATAATTAATAAATTATTAATTAATTATTCATTAAACTGTTTGCCTTATGTATAATTCTATTAATTACTTATAAATTAATAACCAATTAAATATGTTGAAAAATTCTAAATTTCGGGGATTAAAACATTTGTCGGAAACTTAATAATTCGTTTATTTTAAAAGTCAGTCTTGAAGTCGGTGAATTTTAGTTTTGGATACTTTGAAATTTGGGATTTTATTTTTTTTTTTAATTAAAAATCTTGTCGTTATTTGAAAATTAGAAAATTTTATAATTCGATAATAACATATATTTTCGGCCTTTTTTATTCAGTTGTGTATTCGTTATTTATTTTTTTATTATTCTTTATAACTTCTGAATATTTATGTAATTTTGTTAAATTTGAATTATGTCAATTTTGCCGCTTTTCCCTACGTAAGTACGTAAGCAAGTAAGTCTCATTTATTACTTGACTCTACACTTTGAAGAAAAAATGAATTTAAAGTGTTTCTCCGCATTCTAAACTATATAAATAGAGATTTTAGGAACTTTTGTTGTGTAATATCTCATTTTTTATCAAACACGTATCAAATTTCAATAATTTTTCTTGCTAGTAAGATGATATTTCTTTTTTCACAAGATTTTAGGTTCAAAGGGCCAACTTTGAATTTTTCAAATTGCAATTTAAGAATACCCCCATTGAAAGTTTTAATTTAAAATATGATACCTTCAAAAAATACCAGATTTCAAAAAATCGAAAACTGCTATTGCTAAAAAGTTGTTATTCTTTATTGCAAATTAAAATATTTATTTTTTTAAAGAAAAATTTTCCGAAGGTTGTCGCAATGAAGTCAAACATGCAAATAAAATAGAACTTGTGTTTACTTTATAATTTTTTTAATTGAGCGAAAATGAATTTTTTTAATTTAGGTAAATTTGATTTAAAAAAAAGGTTTGTTTTGTTTAAACTTTTATGCACGGTAAGCAAGGGGCTTTGAATAAATTTAAAAAAATGTTATTCTTGAATTCTGAAGCACGCACCCCCTTTGTTAGAGTTCAAAAGTTTTGAACGCCTGCATTTCATATTCATTATTTTTTCGTAATTATTTCTCTATTTTTTTTATACTTTTACTCGGATGAACCCGGTTATACACCATAGACACGGACTAAGTCAAGTGACTGATGAGATTAGAAATGTTATAACTTAATTCAAATAATTTAATACGATGGTTGAAACCTCCTGCGATGATGTTGTAGGTATACGAGGGTGGATTGATAAGTTTCCGGCCTGACCAAGAGATGGCGCCACTAGGCCTACCTTGAGGTGGCGTTCTATAGTACCATCCTTAGATAGC
>NC_046663.1:5213871-5240060 GCF_010883055.1 Belonocnema kinseyi | reverse complement strand
AGCTTGACGAATCATTCTATAGAGATGGCATTACTAGACTAGAACACCGCTATGAGAAATGTATCAGCCTTGGAGGAGATTATGTTGTGAAATAAAAAAAAATTCTTAAAAACGTTGTTTTTCTTGGTCAGGCCGGAAACTTATCAATCCACCCTCGTACAATTACGAGCGGCCACGAGCGTTGAAAGTAACAACAGTCACCTCTGGATGCTTTCTTAGAGCTAACATATTGCACTCCATGGGTTTTGAGTCGCTCAGTTCCTGATGGTTACGATAGTTTCTTACAATGCAACAGGTGTTTAATAAAACTGCCTTCTCAACTTCCTGAATATTCTTCATTATTATTACGTAAAACTATTTGAAGTAGTGGAGGATTTGGTAAAGTTATACTGTTTGTCATAAATGAACGAAATAGTTCATCTTTCAAACAAAGGAAGATTTTTATTTTAAATAAAAAACAGGTGAACTGAATGAAAAAGACAAATCTAAAAAAAGAGTTCAATACTCAACTAGAAAAGGTTAATTTTACAACGAAAAAGTTTAATTCTTAAAAAGGAAGATTTTAGCACAAATTACATACACTTTCAACTAAACAGTTTCATTAAAAAGCTAAAAAAGACTAATAAGTTGAATTTTCTAAAAAATTGTACAATTTTCAAGCCAAAAAGAGAATTTTCAACTCAAAAATATACATTTTTAACTAAGAAAGAACATATTTTCAAGAAAGCAGTTAAATTTCTTTCTAAATGCATATTTTGTTACCATATAGTTGATTTTTCAACCAAAAGAATGATTTTTTCTTTACAAAACACAAATGTCAGAAAAATGACATAAGCTTATAACCAACAAGTCGAATTTTCGACCAAATTATTAAATTTCCATTTTTAAATTGATTTTAAACCAAAAAAGAAACTAATTTTCATCAAGTTAGTTCACTTTTTTCACTAAAAAATGATATATAAAAAAAAATTACTTTAAACGAAAAACAGTTGAATTTTGACCAAAAAGACGAATTCTTATAAAATCCATCAATTTGCTACCAAATAGTTGAATGATCGTCCAAGAACATTAATTTTCGACGAAAAATGTAGTTGATATTTTAATCAAAAACATAAAACATGGTGATATTAAAACTTTTTTATACGCAAACCCTTAAAAATTGAAATATGTAACTAAAAATCAGACAAATTTTAAGATCTTACATGGAGAATGAAATGTCAGAATAAAAAATACAAAAAAATATTACTTTAATGTGATTTCATTTTTTGAAATAGTACAATTTTAAGCTTTTCAATTAGAATTGCTGTATATTCACATCTCAAACATTCAAATTCAAAACTGACTGTAAAGGCTATTAATATGAACGTTTATTTAAACATATATATTTATTGAACGAATATTTAACAGCGAAATAGTCCTTAAATTTTGAATCTGAATATACAATATTGTGAAATTTAACATTCGAAATTTCTCCAAATTATTCTAAAAAATAATTTAAGACTAAACTTTAGTTTCAAAGCCTTATAGATTGAACTGTTTTATAATTACATTTAAAACTATAGTTTTAATTAAATGATGAACCCTCTATTAACATTTTTTAACCAAAAGAGATAAATTTTCAAACAAAAAACGACACTTTTCAACAAAATTGTTCGTCATTATTCAACAATTTAGTGGAACTTTCTACCAAATTATTTGAATTTTTAAAAAATAAATTAATATTCAGGGAAAAATTTAATAGTTGAAATTATTTCAACCAAAAATATTTTTATTTGAAATTCAATAAAATCAGGTAAGATTTCAACCAAAATATTTGAATTTTCATAAAAAAGAGACTTTTTTTACGAAGAGATACATTTTAAAAGAAAGAGCCGAATTTTGAACCAATAAAGAAATTTTTTTACTACATTGTCGAAATTTCAAGCCAAGAAGATTACTCTTCTGCAAAACAATTGCGTTTTTGAATTGAAAATATAAATTTTAAAAAAAAATTGTTGACCAAATAGTTGAATTTTCTATCGAATTGTAGGAATTTTTAATAAAATAGCTAAATTTTCAAACAAAATATAATAGTTATGTTATGTTATGTTAATCGACAAATATTTTAATTTGAAATCAATCGCGGTTGAATGAAACCAAAAAATACGACTTTTAACAAATTAGTTAAATTCTCAACCAAATTAGAATAGTGTTCTAACGAGATAGTTAAATCTGCAACAAATAAAAAAGAGACTTTTTTTAAACAAAATAAACAATACAGAAAATAACAAAATATACTTTTCAGCAAAGTAAACGGGTATTTTAATTTTCACCAAATTTGGCACAAATTATCTTTAACATGTGTACTTTCATCTCAAATTTTTTTCAGAATTACTTTTTTTTCAAAATGGCGGACCAAAATATCTAAAAAAAAACGTGTTTTTTTACATGGTCTCCAGGTATACTATTTTTAAGGTGAAAAAAAACAATAAGTAACCCGAGATTATTATTGTATTTGATATTTTTTGTGTTGCTGGCAATAAATAAACTACTAAAATGCTAAATTTCAAAATGGCGGATTTAAAATGGGGGCGGAAAAATAAATTTTTTGATTTGTATGTAATGTTCGTTTTAAAATCATAATATTGTTTTAATGTTTGTTTTAAAAACCTATTTTTAATAATCCTTATTCTTTTTTTTTAACTATAAATAGTGAGCCCAATATGGTGGTTACAAAAATGTTGTATAATAACAAGGACAACGCCAACTCATTCTTTTAAACTCTTCTGTGACCACAAGATTTTTTATCCACGAACTATATAAACCAGATATGGTTTTGAAAGTTTGAGTCATCGCTGTTTTTAATTTTGCCAGTACTTTTGCAAAATTAATTTGTTTAAATAAATTTTTGCATTATTAACTAATTTTGGGGTTACTTAAGGGGTTTTTTAGTTCGCTTAATTCAAACATGCGATTAGTTTTACAAATATATTTGGCTTAAACAATTTGTTTAAACAAATTATTGCATAAAAAACATTTATGGCATAAACAATGGCAGAATTAGATTCTATGTCAGAAATTACGTACGATATAGTATTGAAACTAATGGGATATTTAAAAGCATCGAAGCAATTTGAAGCACTTACATTCTCAAGCTCAGAATTGTAAAAAACATATAAGAAAAAACAAATAAATGAATTACAAAAAATTAAAAAATCGCAAAAAAATACAAAAAAGAAAAAAAAAAGAAATAATAAGAATTGCAAAAAACAAAAACCCAGGCATGAATGATATTCATGACAGTCTAAACCCGATGGGATGCGGAGAGTTGTTGTTATCTCTCTTATAAATAATCGAATATGTTATACAAAACGTTATGGGATGCGTTTAAATATGCCATTAGTTACAAATACTATGTCGTACGTAATTTTTGATGTAGAATCTTATTCTGACATTTTTTATACAAAAAATGTTTTTTATGCAATAATTTGTTTGAACGAATTGTTGAAACAAACTAATTTTACAAAACTAATCACCTGTTTTGATTAAGCGTACTCAAAAACACCTTGAATAACTGAGGTCGTATTTGTATTTTCTTTAACTTTCTTGTGAACATAAACAATTTTATTAAATTTACAAAATCAATTTTGCAAAAGTAATGGCAAATTTGAAATCAGCGATGCCTCAAACCCTGAAAACCATATCTGGTTTATATAGTTCGTGGATAAAAAATCTTATGGTCACAGAAGAGTTTAAAAGACTGAGTTGGCATTGTCCTTGTTATTATAGAACATTTTGTTATCCGCCATATTGGACTCGCTATTGATATTTTTAAAGTAATAATAATAAGGATTATTAAAAATAGGGTTTTAAAACGAATATTACGATATTAAAACGAACATTACATACAAATAAAAAAATTTATTTTTCGACCGCCATTTTGAAATTTAGCATTTTATTAGTTCGTCCGCCATTTTGAAAAAAGTCATTCTGAACAAATTTGAGATAAAAGTACACATTTTATTGATAATCTGTGCCAAATTTGGTGGAAAAAACATAATATTAAGAAACTTAATAGATTTTAAAGGATCTCTACAAATTTCGAAGATTTTAAGAGATTTAACAGGCTTAGAGGAATTCAAGAACATTATTCATATTTTAAACTTACTTTAAAATCTTAAAAGTTATTTAAATTCTACTGAAATTCGTGAAAGTCTGTTTAGATACTTTAAAATCTTTTTAGTTACATAAAAATCCTCAAAATCTTGAATTTTTTTTAAATCATGTAAAATGGTTTGTAAGATTTTAAATTCCCTTACCCACTTTTTAAAGCATATTAAATCCATTGAAATGCCACAAAATCCCTTAAGATCACTAAAAATCTCTTTAACTCAAAAAAATTATTTTAAAGCCACTGAAATCTCTTGAAAATTCTTGTACTTTTTTTAATTCTTGTAAAATCTTCTAAAATTCCTTAAAATTACTTGAAATCTTTTGTAATTCATTTATAAACTTTAATTTTTTTTAATTTAAAATAATGTTTAAATCCCGCTAAATTAATTTGAAATATATTAAAATCCTTTTAAACACATTATTTTAAATCGTTAAAAATAATGTGTATAATCATTAAAAACTTGTAGAGCGCAAAGGAAAATTGAGGAATATGTCAGAATATTGGTGAATATTAAGGAATATTTCGCAGAATCTCTCGAAGGCGAACTTTGTTGTTTTTTAGAACAAATTATTCTCTTTGCATATTTTCAAAATTTGAAGAGAACACTTAAACAGATTTTCTTAAAAACCCTAACTTTTTTATTTTTCTAAATATTTTTTTTTAATTTTCTACTAATAATAGAACGGCATCTTAGCAGCATTATGCGGACTAAACCATTTTTGAGACCCGGAGAATTTTTCTGTGCTAAAACTGTAGTTTTTGAATTTTCTTGTGAACTATGAAAAATATTGCAAAAGAACAAGAGGTGTTTTTCATAGAGTTTTTCAGACGTGCAGACTTTTACCTTAACATTTTTTCGTATCTACCATTGTTTCCAAGAAAAAGTAGAAAATTCTATTGTAACAAAAAATAATTCTCCTGGCTACTAATGTTATTGAGCAAGCATCAAACTTATAAGATATCTTCATTATAAAAACACCAGTTCAAAAAAATATTGAAAACAAATTTAAAGGTGGGTTTTTTTAGAGAAAATCGATTTTTAATTTTTTTAGTAAAACCGCTGCCATTTTGTTAATTTTGAACCTTTTTTAAATTTTCCGGTAGCATTTGAAAGGGGACGATGAACGATATTAGAATCAAAGAGAAAATATTGAATATCTCAGTTAGGCCGAAAGTTATAGATTTTAAAGACAAGTATAATGTTTTTTTTTTAAAACAATGTTTTAAAATCAGTTTGGAAATCAAAAAAATATCATAGAACTGAGGTCTATGCATCTTATCTTGACGTACTTCACAAACACTCGATACCTCGAATCAAATTTTTATGAGTTTTTTCATCATGTTTTCAAGACTTTTGCTATAAATTTAACAGAATTGAGGTATCTAGACCTTATAATTATGTGATCACAAACTCTCAATACCTCAAATGTGATTTCTGCGAAAATTTTCAACGTTTTTTCATGAGTTTCTCCATATATTTTATTAACATTTTCAAATCGGAGTTCAATATGAAGTTAACAGAACTCTTTTAGAGTCATTCCACATTTGTTTTACATTAAATCCTGAAAGTTATACAAAATCTCGAACATTTGTTGAAGTTTCACTCTTATCCCCGACTATAGAAATAATTCAGAAAAGATTAATGTACTTTTTTTCGTGTAAACGGTTGGCTTCGACATTTAAACTATTTTCAGTAAATATTCAGTGTAAAATTAAAAAATTTATCAAGTATTTTGTATAGTTTTCTTAATTATAATTATCCAATTTTTGCCGGAAATAGCTTTTTTTGAAGCTAGTTTATTGTTTAATTCACTTTGTCACAATTCTACACGTTGTTATTGTGAATAAACATAAATAAAATAAAATATTAAAAAAACAATTACTTTTTTAAACATTTTTTCTTTGACTTTTCTAAAGATTGTAATTTTATTTCTAATTATCATGAATAAAAAAACACTGAAAAAGATACAATATTCTTTTGTACTTTTCCATGATTTTTTTTAGGAATCGGATCATTTTTTATTTAAGATTTGCATACTAACGCACTTCGTCTAAAAAATAACTGCACAACTTAAATTGTAAATAGCTTATCATTTCCAATAAAAACTCTTTTTATTATTTTTTACTTAGAATATTTCTATGAAAAACAAATGAAAAATTTTAATTCTTAAATTATATGATGAACGGACGTGAGCAGGTGCAGGGTATGCACGGAAAAAATTTATCCGTAAAAAAGTCACGAACTTGTAGCTAGGTCTCGAATACGGGATAAAAAAATCAAACATTAAATCCTTATTTCTATGAAAAATGTATGGATACATTTAGAACTTTTTTACGAACAGTTCGAATTTCCTACTAACAGTTCCCGAAAATTTTCGACTTGAATATAAAAAGGGAAAACCATGAGTCCGTAAACACACGAAGCCATCGAGGCTGAACAACGTAGATATAATAAAAATTATAGCCACTCATCCGACGAACTCAAACCACACATGCGCGTGCGAATATGCACCGAGCGTGTGGGTGAGAGTGTGTGCGGGCCACGTAAAGACGAACTTACGTCCTAGTCCCCAGATTTGTCGGACAAGCTCGTGAGTGCTCTGTGAAACTTTTCCCAATCACTCATAATATTTTTAGAATTATTTACGGAAAAAAACTTATGAGCGGTTTCAGACTTGTCATATCGAATTCGTCAATTCTTTCTCAAAATTCGCAGATTATTTACGAAATTAAATCAATGTCCAATGTATTTTTCTCATATCCAAGACCTAGCTATTAGTTCGTGACTTTTTTACGTATACATTTTGTCCGTGTACAGTCGGCTATTCAGCGTCGATTGACCGACTGGCCGCTTAGTGGGCTAATCGACTGGGTCGGCTAGTAGGCTACGACATATATAATGTACCTATCTAAATTTAAAGTTATCAGATAATTTTAAAAGATTTCACAGATTTTCAGTAGATTAGCGATATTCCAAGGAATTTCCTTCTAAAAACTTCAAAAAATGTCACAAGATTTTAGGAATTCGACAGGACTTCAAATCATTTCAAAGAATTTTAAACTCAAAATTAAAGAATAAGAACTTTAGGATGTTAATTAAATTAACCTAAGGAAAATTCCTATATAGGTCGCTATATAGTTCCTCTACAGGTACCTATATAGGATCCTACATGGGAACCTACATAGGATCCTACATGGGAATCTATATGGTTCACCTGTGGGAAAACACATAGGATCCTATGTAGGATCGTGTATATGCTCTTGTATGGGACCACATCCAGATGCGCAGTAGTATTCTATGGCACTTACAAACGCGCAGAAGGTTTTTTGGTCCTCCAGGAGCACCTAGAGACATATGTACCATTAGGTACCATGCGGTTGGTTAGGTACCATGAGGTACCTTATTAGGGAGTGTCCTATACAGGATCCTATGTCATTTCCTATAGGTCGCACCTATAGGTGAAACATAGTATCCTATGTAGGATCCTATATAGGAACCTATATAGGAATTTTCAGTAGGGTAAACCTTAAGAAGCTCTCAGAGGTTTCGAGCATTTTAAAGGATTTGCAGTACTTTCATGTAATTTCATAAGATGTAAAGGATTTGATTAAATTCTCAAGGATTACAAATATTTCAGGGATTTTCGAAGATTTCTACGAATTTTTAAGGGCTTTTTTGAGAGAATCATAAGGGCATGTTATACTTCGCTATGCGCTAAATTGGGTTCAGTTACCTCGGCTTTTTTTCGACAAAAATGAGAATTTTTAAAAACTGAATTCGGAGATGCTATAAAATATTATAACGGACTTTTCCAAACTCTTTTTTTATGCATAATAACAACAAAGTTTCGTTGTCGGTAGCTACTTAGAAATTGTTTATGCAATAAACTTTTTTAATCGTCTACAAAGAAGATTAGTTCCAGAACATTACTTATTATGTTTTTTTGCTTGCCCAACGTTTTCGGCTAGAAATATTTTGTATTTTGAAATTAAAGCCAAAAGAATTTTAACAAATATAACCTCAAAATACACACACATTAATAAAATTTAGAAAAATTAAATTTTTTTAATTACTCCACAAACGAAGAGTTCGGGGACGTCCGTTAGCATGTTTTCTATTATTTCCCAAAATTTCAAAACAGAATCTTTATTATTATTGTAGGAAAAATGTGAAAGAAACCAAAGATTATTAAAAGCGAAAATGTTTTAAGTGTCGAATGCCGTTAATGAAGAAGTCTGATTCTATTTATATTCAAGAGATTTCAAATAATTTCTGCTTATTTTAATTCTTATTTCTGCCTATTTACAAAGAAACCCTGAAGTGAATTATTTTTGTACAAAAGAAAAACATAATGATTTAATAAACTAAAATGAAAAACAATTACTAACTTTCAGATCAATGGTATCCTTACGCAAGGAAAAGAAATTGCTGACAAGGCAGGCCTCAAAATATAAAAAGGTCCAAATACAACAACAACGAATTTGATATAAAAAAAATATATAATTAGCAAAATTTCGGACCACATACGGTCCCTTTTCAAGTCATAAATAAAGTTATTTATCAATGTATTTCTTTAAATACATGATGAAATTGTCCAGCTCGAGTTGTATATTAATGTTAGCGTAAGCTAACATTAAAATGACTGTGTAATTAGAAAATAAAAATAAAAGAATTAAAGCAAACATCAATATAAAAGTCGAGCCGAACAATTTCATTCTGTCCTTAATGAAATACATGATGAATAATTTTATTTACGAGTTGATATATTTTCATGAACATCCTCATGGATTTCTTGCTAATAAAAATGGGATTTTTACGTCGCTCTGTTTCATCATTCTCAACTAGTGTTTTTAGGTAAATCAATTTATTCGTCAATTTTTAATTTATTTAAACAAAATTATACCCTATTTATCATACAAACTGAATTCACGCTTTTTAGAGATAACATAGATTTTTCGAACATCTGTTTTTACTTCAAAGAATTGTTGGTATTCCATGTATCGATATTGTTTTTGACAAGCTTGAAAAGAGATCACATGAGGTCCGAAACGTTGGCAATTATATATATTTTTTAAATTTAATTCGTTTTTGTTGTATTTAGACCATTTTATACCGGAAACTTTTTACGGAATCAAAACAAAGGTCAGAACTAAAGAAACAACGCAAATTCCTTGTTGGTCCTGAGAAATGTAAATCTTCCTGTAGTGGGACTGTGAACTAGGCAAAATAATTTTTTTAATTAAAAATTCAACAATTCTATTTAAAGATTCATAATTTTAGTTAAAAATTAATTTAGGTAATTCAAATGTCTTGAAATGGTTCAATTTTATTATTAATAAATAATTAAAAATTACTACATACCTTTGGCACTGCTTCCTGAAAATCTTGAAATAACTTAGATTCTACCTGATTCGCTAGACTCTATATCTCGAATAATTTTGTTGAGCGCCAGGCCTATTCGAGGCCACTTTAATTCGCAAAATTCAAATTCAATAATAATAAAATGAGATTCCAAAAAAGGAGAAAATAAATTCAATTAGAAACAATTAGAAATAATAATTTATTTAATTAAATAAAATCAAAAATATTCGAGGGTTTAGGTTGACATAATTCTTGACCTAAAAGTCTCTGCATGATGCAAAGGTTCACAATCTGTTTGGTAATATGCTTCGTGGTTTATTCGCACTCGTGCTTGCACCGTGCGCGCATATTGTTATCTGGGGCTTAGTTTTGGAAATCTAGTGACGGACAAAACCTAACCTTAAAACTGAATTCAACCTACCATCACTAAATTAGTAATAACCCATGATTACCGAAGGTTACAAGTATAATCTTAAATTTAGTTAATAAAATGTTCTAATTAATTCTAATTAAATTAACACATTTCGGAAAACTACCTAAGTTATAAAATTATATACAATTAGACAAATCCTAAAGTAAATTAGCACATACCTACAAAATCACACAATTCAACCAGGTTACCTAAATTGAGATATATCTTAAATTAAATAGGCACATGTTTGCAAGTATACAATTCTCGACGCACAATCTTCTTTAAAAAATTAACTAAAAAGTGATCGAAGTAAGCTCTTAGTGACACTTGAAGGCGACTTAATTCATGTTATTTCGATGATAATGATTGGGGATCCATATTTTAAGGTTAACAAAAGTTAGAATGGATCTTGACTGAGGCAAAGTTCTATAAAATTCGATATTTTTAGGTTAGCTCATAAGAAAGTCATTTACTCCATTGGTTTACACATTGGTTGATTGAGGCATATAAGGTTTAAAGTGATAGACCTGTTTTGCTGCCTTCCATCATGTATTAGTCTGTTCTGAAAAGAAAGGGACTGGTAAGTTACTGTTTACAATTCGGGGTATGGTAAACATGAAAGATGGATATTTGTTTAGAAGTATTCACCTTAGGTTCTTGGAATGAAAGGCTCGTTTTGGATCATCTGTCTAGCCCTCAGTTTTGTGCCGGAAGCTGGTAAAATGATCGGTTCCAAGCCTTTGGTACTGATTATGATTTCAGACAGGCAATATGTAGAAGGATGACCAGGTAATTAAACTTTCGATGGAGATGAGCTGGACTCGACCCTTGGTTTAGCCTGGGCACAATGGTTTGGTCTGAGCACGATGGTTGGCTCAGGTTGAATAAGAACTCGAACGTCAACAAGACTCGTTGTAGGCAAAGCAGATTTTTAATCCGGAACCGAACTATTGAAGGTGAATTGCGAGTTTCTCGCAGAAAGCTCGAACTAATGAGCTTAGAAGACTGTTAGAACTTGGCTGTTAGACTTTTAACTTGCTGTTAGAAGACTGGTACGTTGCAAGATTGGTAGAAAAAGACTGCCATGATAAGACTGGTGCGAAAAGATTATAGAGGTCCTTTGCCTTGATATATTATCCAACATCAATGCAGTTTATCGGAAGAACGACCGGTTCGCCATCAAAGACTCATCCCTCGTGAAATCGTCGTTGTCCCCTTGAAAAGAAGCTCGGCAGTGATAACTCAGAACCAAGGTTCCACATACAGAAACAGGAGAAGCGTTATTTATTTATATATTCTCACGGTTGCACTCTCGCCTCCATACATGTATCAAACTATCGATTTTCTTTTACATAATTTATAATGCAGTGAAGTGCAATTTAGTTTTTTTATTATTAATACTATTAAGTAGTTATGTTCTCGTAACATCTGCCCTCTAGTATTGTTTTCATTACAATTAAGCAAGTTAAGACATTTGACAACATTCAAAATTATTCGGCAAATTTTACGCATAATTAATTGGCCAAAACATCTCCAGATAACAATATGTGGTTTGAAAGTACGTTGAATGTACAATTTAGTGAATATAATTAATACCATAGAAGAAGTTGATTAACATTTCTTGCGTTCTATGTTTTACTGTTGTAAAAACTGAGAAATGAAATTATAACATTGATGAACAGATAATTTTGTATAAGTTTAGAAGAAATTTGCATTGCAGTTTTATATAATTCTATCTTATTATAAATATTGTCACGTAACACATCCCCTCTCTCATTTTTGATAGTCCCGTTCCAAACTTCGGCAGAGCCCAGGATTTTAGCGAAAGTAATGCTAATAAAAAATGAGGGAGGTATTACGGTACCCCCAAAATTTGATGACGAATAATACATTTATTTTTAACAACTAGATAATGTTTGTAATGCAATAAGGTCACTTACGACATTTAACACTTATTGAAAATCCAAAATTATTATATCAATTTTAAACGAAAATATTTTGTGCTATATTTCGCTGAAAGGATCGACATAATATATAAGTAACAACAATATATAAATAATGATACATTTTTTAATCTGCCATGCTCATCCAACAAATTTTATATTTGGACATACTTAAAATTTTATATTTTTACTTGAAGTCATTGAAGATAATAATAGATATTGCGTGTGACATATTTCATAAAACAAAAATGAGACTGATTTCAGCGTAGTGAAAAGATATGAAAATGTCATCAGCTGTTAGTGCATCCATTAGAAAATTGGATGCTCAATTAAATAAAGAAAAAATATTTCACGAATTTATAGAGCAGCATTTTTGTATACAAACTAAATGTGATTTTCTTTAAACTAGTAATTAAACTCAGCTCAAATGAATTTTGAAAAATTTCTTTCTTGTTCCTTTTTCTGTAATTATATAGCTTCTTCTATTTCTACTTCTAGGTCTTGCAATACATTAATTGAGAAGTTCAAATTTATTTCGACACATAATCAACAATCTGTTTACTTCTTTCAGACGCAAATAATTTTTTGCGAACAGTGGTGATATCTAGTATTTATAGTTTCACTATACCCTAATGAATGCCAATAATTACGGAATTATAGGTTCCTTTGTATTTCTGGCATTACGTAGGAATAACATTTAAACATATGTGACCGCCCCCGAAGTAAGGGACCTAATGCGGAAAAAATCGATTTTTATTTTCTGACGCCATTCGGTAGTTTATAAGTTACTCTTTCATTTTCAATGATCAGAATTTGTTCAAGTTAATTACTTTTTTTATTGAGATGCAAACTTAGGCAATACTTAGCATACGCGGAGACGAAACGAGAGGTCTGCGAAAACCAGCCCCACCACGCAACACTACTAGGTATAACCGAAGCGGCCCGGTGCGAGCGAAGCTCACGGATACGACGCGTAAAGGTGTAGTGGTCAGTGGATTGGGTTTTTTTCTTAAATGCAACCCCACTACTGAAATGCTGGTTTGAGGACTCTTCTACGATGGTCCATCTTCTAAAATTCAGCTTTGACGCATAAGGCCCCTTTCTTTGCGGACGGTCACATATACGTGTGTGAAAATACAATTAAGCAACTCCTAGTTTAAGTTTGAGACAATGAGCACTGAAACTATTTGAGTAAGCTCTTTTATGACTTATCGGTAATGTATTTTCAGTAGTATGTATTTTCTTTCATTTTCATGTAATATTATTTTGCTATTTTCGTCATGCGGATGCCCATTATTTCTTTACATAGTTGCGTCCAAGTTTTTCCGAAGCTCATTTTAAATTTATACACACATTTTTTAGAAATAGGAAAAAGAAAGATTCTTATCTCTTTTTATTTTTATAATTCATAAAAAACTGCTGGCCCACATAAACTTAAATACTATTTGTACCCAAGATTACAATCCGTGAATCCAAGGTTTTAGCGAGGATCGGTGTAATGCAAGTTCATGTATGGGTCACGTATGATTACACTGGTTATTAGGTCCCCGTGAATAAAGAAAGATTTCAAAGAATTTAAAGTTATTAGGGAGAGCCAGAATTTATAATCTGGTTTGTGTAACACGGTTAAATGTGGTAACTTACCATAAACTACCCAAAATTACATTTTAAACCTTTTTATAAATTTCTGTGTATTTACGAAATTTTTTGACAATTTATTTTAATATTACATCTAATTAATGGTAACTTAATATAAAATTAATAAAATTCAATACAAAGATTTGTATAAAGTACTGGAAATTCATGGACATTTTCGGTCATTAATGGTAATTTCACAGACAAATATGTTAACTTCTATAAATTACCCAAAATTCAATTTGAAAACCTTTTTTTACTTTCCGGTCATTCATTAAATTTTTTGGTGATTTGCGGTAATATTACAGGTAATTTATGGTAACTTGAGGTAAATTCAACTTTACAATTTCTATAATTTTTTGAAAATTTTTTATCATTTACGATAACTTGATCAATTATATATCGTAACTTTCCATAAATTATCACAAAATTCTATTATCTACAACCAAAATTTTTTAGAGTTGTTACGGTCAGTGGGCTGATTATTGTAAAATGCGAACTCCTGGATGTTTAATTTTCATTATTCATTCATGTATCATACATAACAATTTATTTGGAACTTCCCCACCGTATGAATTTTAAGTTGGTATTGTAAATTACCAAACTGCGCAGAATAATTCTGCTGGACCTTAAAGCTCAGCTGCGACGTTGTCAGAAAAAAGAAAGAAGAAGAGTGTTGCGGTTTTTATAAAGTAAAAGATCTGAAGAGAAAGATCAGAAATTTCACTTGGGGTTTCTTAGTGACAGGCAGGATTTTCTTTTTAAGAGATATACGACGGCGCATCTCATTCGTCGCCTAGTAAAAACTATTGAGCCCTTACTGGAGATTGGAGAACATTGTTCAGCAGGGGCAATGTATGAAAAGTTTGATTTTTTATTGTGTAACTTTAACTGTTATCCTTCATTCGAAATGGGCTTTGTTTTCTTAGGATAAATTCATAATTTCAATGGAGATTTTTAATTCAATAGATAATGACAATTTTTTAAAATATTGTCCTTATTATTCACAACATCTGGAGATTAAAATTTCTGGGAAGTATGAGAGATGAAAAGATCTTTGTGAGTATGTTTTCTTGACCATTTTTGTATTTATTTTGGTTAGAGATTATTTTAAATCAAACAACAAAAAACATTATTTAAGAAAAACCGTTTATTAAATTTAAGAAATATGTAATGGTTTAGAATGTTGGGCTTCAGAAGAGGAAATTTAATAGATTCGGAGTTTTAACTTTTCAGTAGTTTATTGTTTTAAATCTAAATTAATATGGATCTTTTCTGATTTCCCTATTTTGTTTATACTTTTTTTCACTCTTAGGTAGATGCTAGTAGAATCGTATGTAATTTAAAGGGAAGCAAATCTTTTCACTGTACTTTTGACCAAAGCATCAGGGTTTTCCTAGAATTTTTTCTCCTGGCAAGCAATGGATTTTCCAAGATTGAATTTAATGCAAATACACCTTTAGCTGAATGAATGGCAACTAGTCCTTTTCATGTAGATTTAAATGCAATGCAAGTTGAATCAACGAAATTTAATCGACCAGGTACAATGTTCGATGAAAGAGGACTTTTGGCCTTACGAAAATAGTAAGTTTCAAACTCAATTCACTACAAAGCTGCACGGTTATTGAATAGGGAATAAAGTCACTGAAATTCTGAAAAAAATATAATTGAATTTATAGAGGAAAGGAATCCTTTGGACCTGGCTGCCCCCATGATAAATTCAGCTAGGAGTACGGCATCTGAAAATATTATATTCAACGGATTAATAAAAGGAAGGGAACCTGAAAAGGGAAATAAAAATGAAATTACTGAATTTATGGGTGATAAAATAATCAGGAAAATAAATTCAGGCCTGATAGGGGTAATACTAGGGCATATATACTGGGAAGAAATCGGGGACGAGGACGTGGACGAGGTTCAGGATATCCTTTAAGATCTAGGGGTAGAGGAGCTGTCAGTCGGGAATGAGGAAGAGGCGGCCAGCATGGTGCCCCTCCGATGGTGACCTGTCGCCGATGTAGCGAGCCGGGCCACCACTATAGGGGTAATGCAAAACAAAACCTCTCTAATCATTTAATCAGCTACAAGTGTCTGAAGTCAATGCACATCGCGCGAGAATGTTCGAATAGCAGCTCTGAGATAATTTGCTATAAATGTTCAAAGCCGGGTCACGTAGCTCGTGATCCTACAGTAAGGATAATTCAAGAAAATGTGTCTAAATGTTGAAAGTATTGTAAGACTCAAGACTCAAGACCCGAAACGACAAGAAAAGTCGCCAAAAATTATTTTACACGTGAACGATATTACAAAAAATAAAGGGTTTTTTCCAGTTGATAACCTTCCTCTTCCGAAGAATGGGATAATAGGAATGCCATTTGTTGAGGATGCTTCTATCCATCTGAAAGAAAAACAAATTGAGCATCCATTAGACACTTTTCCTTTTTTCACTAAATCATAGAAATGTAAATTTAACAATAAAAGCACGGACTAAACAATTGATTCAATTACAGGTATTAAAAGCACGAGATAATGGAAGGATATTTACCGCTAATTAATTTGGGACCAGGATATGGGTGAAGCATTAGTAAAAGTAAATTAAAATAAAATTACTTTGTGTTGCATTAATACTACCACTAGAGAAGTAGTACTCACATAACCCCCAGTAACGCTAGAAGAATGCGATTTTCCAAACCTTTTTCTAAAGTATTATGGCTCGGACCACCATTTACGTCATTTAATGACTCACCATCATCTACATAAACCGACTGGCCTTCTGGCTCAGTGCCACTTACTTATGTACTCTTGAGACGGAAGTTACGCTCAATTGAAGAATTAGTCTCCAAAGTCTTCCGAAACATTATTATCCTTCCCTGCAGCAATTTGTATCTTTTTAAAAAACTGATCGAAAAAATTTTCTAGTTCACAGTATCTAATAAAAAATTTTGGAATAAAAAAATTCCGATGATAATCGGTTGAGTTGACTAGTCGATGCCTTAGATTTATCACATTTAAACAAGGAAGAAAGGGATGTGCTGGTTGGTCTTATCTCAAAATACCTTGAGTCGTTTCATTTAAAAGGGGATCGTTTGGGAAGTACTAATGATATAAAACACCGAGTAGCATTAACTGATGATTTACCTGTATTTCAGAAAGGATATCTAAACCCGTCTATTCATAAGGAGGCGATAGCTAAAGAAACTAAATATCTGCTGGAAAACAAATCAATTTCACCTTCACATTTCCCATACATGTATAATTTACCTGTTTGGGTGGTACCCAAAAAACCTGTCCCTCAAGTAAATCCAAGATGGCATATGGTAATAGCTTAAAGGGGGTTTAACGAAAAAAAACAATAGGGGATGTTCACCCTCTCCCAAACATCATAGATATTCTTGATCAATTAGAGAGTGCTAAATATGTTAAAGTCCTTGATCTTGCAGAAGGTTTTCATCAAATTAAAGTCAAACTACTGATCAGTACAAAACTGCTTTTGCCACCCCTTTCGGTCATTAGGAATTTAATAGAATGCCATTTGGGATGAAAAATGCTTCTACCACTTTCCAGAAATTTATGGAGAAAAGCTTATCTGGATTGCAGGGTATATACTTATTTGTGTACATGGATGGAAAAGTATGTAATCAAGTTTCCAAATTCTTTCGTATGCTTCACCGCTAATCACGACCTGGCCAAGGGCGGACCAGGTAGGAAACCGGGCTACAAGACGGCTGTCACTTATTTCCCCTTATCACCTTGAAACCAGAGTAAACCCAGTTCGTGGATCACACCCTTTTGACACACGAACAACCCTCGAAGCTCGCTTATTCTTATTACAGGCGCCAGATAGGGTTACCCCCAACCGAGCCACGACGGAGACGTCCAGGTGTCAGCTCACTTATATTTGATAACTAAAAAAATTTAACAAAGAGATTGTTTACTAGTTCACCGTAACTAGTCTTCTTTACAAAATCCAAGTAAGCACATTACTGAAAATTTGACATTTCTTTTTAACATCATATTCGAAGTTTGACTGTACTACGATGCAAGTTGCAAAGCTAATCTGCTCCCTCGTAATCCGAGAGGTATTGCTGACGCTGCATACCAAGCGCAAGACTAGAACGAGCCAACTTACGAATGAGGGAATTAACGATGTATAAAATAATTCTAAATCAAAAATTTTTCCCGACGAAATTATGCTTTCTTATTTTTCATAAGCATAATTCTACTATTTCTAATAGACGAATTATATAAGGGTGAATTATGTACAGCCAGAAGGAAGGAAAGCACGTCCGCGTTCAACATACCCGCATACGCGAGAGCACCACGCTTACTCTCTCTCTTTCTCGTCCATGCCTAAACGTAGTGCTATCTTTTAAGCTTCACACGCGGCCTTGCCTTCTTTCCTTCCTCTACCTATTCTTACATGTAACCAAGCTACGTACGATGAACACGACTATAGTTCATTGTATCTTAACCACTCTACTCTCTTCTTCTCTCCGTCTTCCAACCCTCTTTCTACATAAGTCTGTCCTTCAACAACATACATTGACTGCTGTACAGGATGACAGCGTGAGCACGTGGCGAGATTCAAAACAATACCATGCGTTCACGCAGCAAAAGGCAAATGCCAAATGCCTAGTTCGATCAGTCAAGGGTCGGAAGTAATAAATACCCAATCTTGAGTTGAAAATTCCAACCTGCATCGATTTCGATGCAAATTGAAATTCAAAATTATTCTTTGAAATACAAAAAAGAGCTCAAAGCACCTTACTCATATAAAGTGCTGACGAGTCTGCTACTTCGTAATTACAATGCCTAAGCGAGACATTTGGCAATAACAAGTTCTCACACGCACTATAAACATGCATCGGAAGTGCATTAATTCGCGCAGTTTGTTCAACGACCTGGCACAGAGACCAGCATATACGTCAAAATCTCGCCCGTCCGTACGTCGAGATCCAGATTCCACGAAACGTTGAGAGACAAATTCTTAACACGCAAGCCGTCGCATACTATCGCGGAGTTCAGTTCGTTCACGAGACCATACTTTTCTCGGGCCGGGAACGGTAGCAAGTCACGGTGTTAATCGAGTAGTCAATTAATTAGGTCCGCGATCCGGACGTTAAAATTAATCTCTATTCGACGGGAGGCAGGACCGTAACGGGAACGAATCATCGTCGACACCTAGCCCGGAGTTCAGTTCGTTCACGAGACTATTGTTTTCTCGGGCTGGGTTTGGTAGGACCTTGATCTCGTGTCCTATCCCGCCTGCTTGAAACGATATTAAAAGTTTAGAAATTATTACTTCCTTATCGTGAAACGTGAGTCAGTGGCAGTAGTAACGAGACGGATTAATAACTTCTAAAGGCTTAGATTTTCTTCTATGAATTCTAGACTCAATGTCTCGTGTCCTATCTGGCCTGCTTATAACAAAGTTTAGAAATTGTTACCTTCTAATCGTGAAACGTGAGTCAGTGAAAGTAGTAAAGAGATGGAGTGACAATCTCTGAAGCCGTAGATGAATTCTAGACTCATTGTCTATTATTTATGAAAGAAACTCTAAGAAAGTGACAGGTGTTCGCGTGTATTGTGTGGCTCTCGCGGACGCCAAAAAGGACAAGAATAGATTATTTTAAATAATCCACGAATGAGAAAAGATTTTTCTTTCGCCCGTTCATTTTCTTTTATCGAAAGTTGATAGAGAAGGCCAAGGGCGCATTCTCCCTTCTGGCTTCCCTTCACCTTTTCGAACAAATGAGCGGTAGTTTAAGTTCTTCTCACTGGTAAGTTATATCGAACCGATGTTGTATCTTCTTTTTGTATTATGTAACACGTTCCACCCATTGTAGGACGTGTCCCCTATCACACCATTTTCTTTACAAGTGTAATTGTTACATTTAATTTATTCGAATAAATTAGTATAAACGCAATTGAGGGAGAAAAATTTTTCGACTAGTCGGGTAGGATCCTTTCTTTTTCTTCTTTCTTTACAGGGTCCACAACTCTCAGTCCGAGAGTGAAGGTACCAAACCACAAAAATAATTAAAGGAAATACGAGCTTTACTCGTCATTCCTTCAGTTTAGGGGACGCCTCCCCCCACGTACAGTTATACTTTATTTCAGGCAACATCGTTACCCGGAAGACAGGCAGCACATTTCTGTGCATTTCGTTACACAAAATCTGGGTAGGAGACATCCGCACCTTGCTATCACGCCATTCGGCGTCTAAGATTTTCGTCACGCCTGGCCTACTGGAAGAATGCATTTTCATCGACTTACTATAATCGGTTCGCGAGCCGAACATCCCATCAAGCCGTGAGCCGGGAAGGGATCTCCGATAGTCCAAATACCTTGAAACCATCTGGCCAATGTTACCTTGTCTTGCGGATCCATCTCAATTTTATCCCTTATCCTACTATTATTCCGCTTTCTCTACCGTTCCCGTGGTAGCCACCGTCAAGCCACTCAGTTCTAAAGCCAAGTGCCTTCTCTTCTCGTTCAGAACGTTCAGAATTATGTCAAATATATTTAGTAGGTCCTTTACCTGAATCAGATTTAAGAAACGAATATATGTTAACGTGGCAAGCTTGTTTATCCAAATATTCAGGTGAAATTCCGTTGACAAACATAGATGCTTCTACAATTGTAGTTGCTTTTGCTGGGCATTTTATATGCCGGTTTGGAATATCTTTGCCATTATTGTGGGAAGTTGGACTGGTATTTGTAATTTGCCAAAGAATAAAATTCCTATGACTTATGTCAAATTAGTTTACGATATTCTGAGCAGGTTGATTAACACGGAATCTATGGTCCATTTTCGACTCAAAGCTGCAAAACAAAGATGTAAAAAAAATATGATCGAAAACTTAATGAAATTAATTCTGAAGAAGGTCAATACATATATTTACATATATCATACATGTATGATTTCTGTAAAACTTTGATGAAAATGAGAGGTCCAAAAATTAATTATTGAAAAATACATTAGGTTATTGAATGAGCATATGTGTACAGGTGTTTAATAGGGGTAAAGAAATCTTCAAAATGATGTATGAGAATAATAAAGCTATTAAAATAAAATAAAACGTATAAAATTATACAAAATATTATTTTAAAAACCTTTAAATAAAATCGCTGATTTTATTTTTTAGGGGAGAAAAAACTCTTTCCTTATAAGAATACTAAAAACTAGACTTAGAAAAAGAAAGGTCATTTGTAAAAATAAATATAAAAACTTTCTATCTCTCGTGAGTAGAGAAATTTTACGGAAGAATGAAAGAAGTCATATAAGAGGAAGGTTATCCGATTTTCCAGGAAATTCGATTTTACGTCAGTAACAGTATAAAATAGATCCTATAAATAATAAATAAATAAATATCCTGTAAATATATAAAATAGATTAGTACAAAATAGATCCCAGAGAATGACGGATGGACTGACTGAGTGCTAGGAAAAGAAAAGAGTGCGCATACTGGCGAACTGAACTTTGAGTAGAAAGAGACAGAGCTACTAAGAATTAGAGAGTGAAGGTGAACGAGTACCGGCGATGCAAATTTTCTCCTACACCACTTGCTCTTTGTTTTAGATTATATGATATAAGGAATCAGGGCCAATGCGAATGAGTTAATATTTAAAATGAGATGAGGTTCTCTTAAGTAAAATTAAATGAAATATTGATTCCTGCGTTACGAGCTGACAATTACCCCCACTCTACATCTAATTAGCATACATGAAGCGCCGCCTCTTTGAGGAGCTTAGTTCTCTACCTTTATTCATAAACGTAAATAAAGCGCTCGAAGTCAGAGATTAACTTCGAGCTTACACAAAAAAAGCTCATTAGGCATTTTCATGTTTGAAATTTTAACGATCCTGCCAGGATTACTCTTTCGATTTCTGTATCCACGGATACAATAGAGAAATCTTATAAAAGCAATTCTCGTGACGAACACTGGAAAGAAATTCTACGAAATGCATTTAAGACGAGAAAGGAAAATAATTTTACGGAACTCATTTGAACTCCGGATCTGCCTACGGGTGACCCGACAACCTGAAAAGTAGGAAAACCTGGGTAAAAAATATATGGTGAATTGAGTAGCCACTATTCAACGTAAAACCCCTGTTTTTTGAAAGTTAAAAATTGAACAAGGCCCGTGTTAACGCTTAATTTAGTTTCTTAATTTCGAGTAAATTTAATATTACTTAAAATGACACTGTACGCAAATTGAGCACGTGTGTTTACTTCTAGAAGTAATCAATAAGTTAAATTTAGATTTCAGCGCATATCTGTATGAATCATTAAATTCCTTCTGTCTCGGCACGCTATGTGAAACCAAAGTGAGTCGCAGATTCGCCCTTTGATGTGAAGGATCTCCAGACGTTATTCTCTTAATTAAAACGTTCTTGGTGCGACTATTATAATTTTAGTGAAAGGTGTTTTATGTTATTATCAAAAAACACACATTTTTGTTATTAAAGTGCTGCTATTTCTTTTTATTTTAATGGTGCGCCTTCCAGCCTATTTAGTCACTCTATTTCCAGCATAAACTTTATTAGGAATCTAACCCATATCTCTCCCTTTGAAGAAGAACTAATTTTTGAACAATTAATAATAAAATTTTGGGAGATTCTTAACAGCCCGCAAACAGGCGGGAGACGCATCTACGTATCACCGTTTGGAAGACCAACGACCAGTCATCGGCTAAGGCCCAAATCCAAGTTAAATACGAGGAACTTCACGGAGCCATGTTCTCTGATTCTATTTAAGAACTCTATGAATTTTGACCAAGACTAATCCGTGAGCTAAATCATGTTTGAGAGCCCGGTAATGGAGAACGCACTTTTGCTTCGGCAGAAGCTTCTTCTGACATGATCCCGGTGGTTTCAAGTGTTCTGTACAGAACGGTAAATCGTTGTATCGATCGTGAAGCTCGGGAGGATAGTACACATATACTTTTAGTATATAACCAATCGGTGAATCATCGGGAACATTGAAATCAAAATTTTGAAGATTTGTCTCTCGATCGATACTACCCTTAAGGAGTGATTGTCCCATTGCCCAAGCATGTAAATTATTTGCATCAAAACACATTATGCAGTATACCTCACTATTTTCGTTTAATACCTTCATATATCAATTGTTAGCAGCAGCGTATCGGTTGGAGCATTGGCTTCCTCCACACCGTTTGTCCTGTTTAATCATCAACAGCATGTCAACGTCAGTGAGGAGTTCTAGCCTCACATTTGTATGTTTGAGCATGGCATCTCATGTGAAGCCAGTAGTGGTGTAGTGATGTGCTGGATCGAGTCCATAAGCCTTGAGACACTGTTCTCGGAAACTTTTGAAGGTTTTGAAACTTTGAAGGAGACTTTTCCGTTGTGATATTGAATTCTGACCATACATGGTGCATGCGCGTAATCTTAATCGGAACTTGGGGAATCATTTAACCTACTATAAAATTTGTTCTTTTCTGATAATTGAGTCTCCTAAACCTTCTTCCATGAGTCCAGCTATTTATAGGAAAGAACACCTTTTCTCGTGAGGAGTTGAACTTTTTCAGGCTGAACATCAGAAAATACTGAATTAACAATTTTTTATTCGTTAAGGTACGATGCTTACTTTTCCAATAATGAAGCCATGAATCTGAATGAATCTATAAATCGGAATTTTATCTGAATGCTCTGAACATATTTGGTTAATGATATGTATTTTACTTTATTTAAAACCAAAACCTTTACTTTTCCATAAAACTGAGTTGCAATGTCACGAATGATAAAGTGAGGATTGTACCCACTAAAGTTGTGAAACATAACAGGTATGGTCTTTGCATCCTGGTAAGCAAGCTTGCAGTCTTAATATGCAGGGCCACGGTATACTCCAGTGAGATGACATTGGTCTCGAACCTTTTGCATTGCCGGTTCCTCATTCCCCGGACAGCAGTTGTAGAAGGCCAGTGCCTCATTGTAACTGCACTGAAAGTAAAAGCCAATAGCACAAACTTCGTGTTTCTGGAATACTTCTGTAGTTGATGGTTGAATTCGAGCGTCCTCAGCCGGTTTAAAAAGAAGAGATTGACAGTCGGCGTAAATAATAAATTGCACTCTTTCCCTGTACTTAAATGTTTAAATTTAATCATGTTCTGCTTTGGTTTCAGTAGTGCCAATTCGCAGTCATTCATCTTCTGGCAGTCTTCAGTGTGGTAAACTAACTTTTCTATACTCCAAAAGTAGTGTCAGCATCGATCGCAGATATATTTTCTTGTTATATGTTTTGACAGTTGACTGCTGACTAAACGGAATAGATCTTAAATCCGAACGTAGTAAAAGTTGAAATTCTCTGAGCTGATGTTCTGGATACTGGTGTCTTCTTCATCGCTGCTCCCCTCATTGATGTAATTTTCCTCTTCTTCAACGCGAAGAAGGTTTACATGTTGGTCTTTTTTGAGTGAAGTCAGGTGGAGAGAAACAAGAGAGAATTTTGGCTTTTTCTTGATTAGGCCATACACATTTACCGAAATATTATTTTGTTTTTCAAATTTAGTCACATCTTTTAGTGCTACGGGAAACGTCATACCGGAAAAATTTAGTTTTTCGTCGTACTGTTGGTAGGTGGATACTCGAATACATTTATACTGTTTATAATTAACTGGATAAATCGCCGATAATATGGTCCACTTGCAACATTCATTGGCATATGTGTTTTGAACGTTGATACATGCTTTTTTCCTCAATTTGCTTTGGTAGTTTGATGAAAGAGTTACCCTTCACAGTGTTCAATTTATTAACGTTAACTTCCAGTTTTGTGATGGAGTGTAATGTCCATCCGGAATCTCTCTCTTGGAACTCCTATACTTCCGTCAAAATCGGACGTACGCCATAATTGGCAAACCATGATTCGAAATCTGCGCTGACGTAAATTTCTTGGTTTTGGGATTTAACATTTTTCTCGTCCGGTTTCTGTTTACCAATTTTAAGGTACTGTGCTTTATGCTCACACAGGGCGACAACAACCTCTACTTCAAATAGAACTGAAGCATCTTTGAGGAAGGGAAGAATGTCCTTATGTACAAGACTGGCTACAATACACGTTTTTATTCGGCTCTTGAATGCTCTTTCGACAACAATGCATATATAACTCCCACTTATATCACTAATTTTCTGTCTTTTGCTGGAAACTCCACCTTCTTGCTTGACGAGTAAGTCAAAACGTGGTATATAGCATTCTAAATATTAATGATATTCAAAAATTTTATTTTTTTTATTTATCTCACACGATGATGTTGGTCCCAATTGCTTTTTCACTGTTTTTAAGCACAGCATATACTGTTGTCTCAATTAATTAATTTTCTCCAGCGGCGCTAAACTCGAAAATTCGATGAGGTTGAATGAATCTCGAAAAAATTGTATATATTCTCCTCTCTCTCTCTCCCCTCCCTCGCTCTCCCTCTCCCTCTCTCTCTGTTTTCAGTACTCACAGGCTAGATGATGCAACTCTTGAAAACCATTAATTCTATTACATCGAACATTATAGACCCTGCTAGAACTTGTTTTTCCTGGAATTCAGACAAAAAATTCATATATATTATAACCTTGGCTTTTTATTATTTTAGTTATTGGCTAGAGTTTCAGCCAATCAAGAATTTATTATGCTCCCAATATATTGGCTGAACTCCAGCCAACAATTATTGAATTCTTAGATTGTCAGGCTACTGGCTATTGCTAAGCCAATAGTGAATTGAATTTAATAATTTTCGAATGGCAAGTTATTACACTGACATTTTGAAATGTCAACTACTATTTTGCCTGAGGGGCGCCAGATCGTTCGTAAAATTAAAGAACACCCTTAAAAAATTAAAAGGCGTTTGAGATAATTATTTTGAATTAATACCCATAATTTTTGTTAGAATGTTTAACTCCCGCCAGCCCAACACAGAAAGGGGTAGGGCAAGACAGAATTGAGCAAGAACAACAAAGCACTTACTTGTCGACAACAAACAACATTCAATAAATGTGGTACGGCCACAATGTACGGGTTACAAAATGACATTCATACCGACCATTCAAAATTGATGGTCGCCGTATGTGTTATAAATTAACATGCCGAGTTAACCCGTAATGACTTAATTCATAGGAGTGTAACTAACGGAAGTGATACTCCCAAAATGGCGCCTCGTGAGTGACACTTGAAGTCACACAAGGTCGCAGCCATGTTCGAAATATCAATCTTCGAAATATCAACGATAATTTATAATTATTTTCCTTCCAGACGATACAATCTATCGCTTACTTATTCTGGCCGTTTAGAGCACATATTGACCGTTACCGGAAGATATGACCTCGCCGTGCTTTTGCTCTCGACGTTTTACTTCTAAGTACAAAATTGGTCAAACAACTAGTCGGTTTGAAATACCTAGAAAATGAATCTATTTCCCCGAGCTAATTTACAGCCGGCGTTTTCCAAAATGGCGATGACCTTCTCTGACCTTAAATGTCATGGTGCCGCGCCATATTTGAAAACTAATCCAGTTGTCACCTTCATACTACGACCCGCTGCCAGAACTCGCAGTTTCATTCTACCGCCATACCCGGTATAGTCCAAGAGCTGGCTACATGAAAATGTCCGTCATCAGGTACATGGATAATTTCTACCTGAAAAGGGTCTATTGTTACAGCCGATGAATGAATCATCGG
>NC_046663.1:5212059-5213771 GCF_010883055.1 Belonocnema kinseyi | reverse complement strand
AATGTGGAAGACAAAATGGGTGTATTTTAATTAATTAGCCTAGTTCAACTTTATTTAAATTTAAGTTATGCATAAGAAATTTGAATTTCGCGCGCTTTACGCATTACTATAATTACATATCTGGCAAACTTCGACGATGGGTTGTAAAATTCCCTCTGCGATTGAAAGAACCCGGTCTCTACTAGCACCCTCCTCCTGGTAGAATTCACTGATATTTTTTATTTACCTCAAAATTCAATGCCACTAGTCTCCGTTGTGGAACATCACATAAGACTAACAATTAACAAACCCATAAGTATACCACAATACAAACACTTAGTTCTCTTTCAACCGGAAATCGAAAGTCGAATCTCGAAATACTCGAAAAATGACGAATCAGGCCATCCTTTTCACCTTATGAAGCCAACGTATTGCTAGTAAAAAAGAAAATAGGTAGCAGCAAGAAACAAAAATGGAGGCTAGTAATGGACTTCCGTGAACTTAATGAATCTACAGAACAGGACAGTTGCCCTTTTCTATCGATTGATGAAATTTTATGTATGTTTCGCTCAGACAAATATATGTCCTGCTGTGATATGGCCAATGGCTTTTACCAAGTGCCGGTAGGCAAAGAGGATATCAAAAGAACTGCCTCTTCCACACATAAAAGACTCTGGGAATGAGTTCGAATGCCCATGGGACTCATCAATGCAACCGCTACCTACCAGCGAATGGTAAACTTTAAATTGCAAGGCCTAATAGGCGAAATATGCTTTATCTATCTGGACGATTTAATCGACATAAGAAAATCGGAGGAAGAACACCTGAGGAATCTCAGAAAAGTCTTTGAATGCCTAAGGGAGACAAAACTCATCTTGCAACCCGACAAATGCAAATACCTCGAGCGGGAACTAGAACATCTCAGGCATTGTGTAGGGCCAGAGGGAAATAAGCCTTTGAAAAAGAATGTGGAGAAGGCATTAGATTTTCCAAGGCCAAAGAACGCAAAAGAAACAGAGGACCTAACAAAACCATTCATCCTGTGTACAGACGCGTCCAACGAAGGTTTAGGAGTAGTATTAAGTCAGTTGGATGAATATGGAATTCATTACTGCTACGCACGACAGCATGTGCTCCCGACTCTTCAGGCTCACACAAAAACTTACGCATTACCACCCCGAAGTTATTTACAAGCCTGAGAAAAAGGACACGAATGCCGACGCAGTCAGTCGGGCCTTTCCAGTCAGAAAAAGAGGATTGAGGTAAACAGCCCAAAACAAGAAGAATTACAGAAACTCAACTAAGATAGACCTCGAAGAGATAATCCACAACGACAACGTATCACCGCAAGGTCTGGAAGAAATTCTCAGAGACTTGGAATTTCTAGAAACACCAGAGAATGAACCTTCATTAGGTAATACACCATTGTCCCTAAAATGCTCCAAAATTATCCTATCGGAGATGCCAGACATTGAAATAAAAAAGAGGATCATAAAGACTCATAACTACATCACTGACAACTTGAAAATACTTCAGGACTTCAGCCTTACCAGGTGTATACATATGAAACCGGTATTTTTTCAAGAAAAAAACACATTTATTTCAAGATAAGGATAACAAATATTTTATTTAAAGTATGCGCCCTCGTTGGCTACACATTTTGTCCACCTTTCAGGCAATTTATGGATACCTTTCCAAAAAAAGTCTTCGTTTTTTGAAGCAAACCAGTCATC
>NC_046663.1:5195890-5211959 GCF_010883055.1 Belonocnema kinseyi | reverse complement strand
ACAATACGCCAATTAGCACAAATGGTAAGTTCCGACTGTGCCTACAAGTGTGCCTACTGGCCGCTAAATGGCAATACCGGTTTCATATGTATACACCTGGTATACATCTGCAAACCTAAGAGAGAAACCTATTGCTCCATCCAAAGACCGTCTCTCGTTTACCACAATCGACACACAACAATGCATAAGCAAAGGAGATACGAAGTATTTCAAAATCACGGACCCAGTTAGGAAAATACATCTGGAAGCTACCTGCCTTGGCTGGTTAATCTGTCAACATGGTCAAACCTGTGATAAAAAAATACTCTCGTTTAACTTCTAATTTTATTTACAGTTTCTGTAACGGGTACCAATGGGATATCCTACATATACATTATATACAAGTGACAATCCGATGCCTGATGAAACCAGGTCCTAACATTTGCAGTGGCAACCCACTATTCTAAAGAATCACCCACCATACAGCACGAAATTACATTTAACTTTTCAAAATTAGAAAATGATATATAACAAACTGAAGACTCACCGTTACCAATCTTTTACCTTATGGAAATGTGGAATAAATCGACTACTGAGACGTATCCTGCTCTCCACACCCTGTGGGAAAGTAATTTACAAATTCAAGGGTCCAGACCACGTAATCCACGCACCTAAGGGACCTACAACTGCCAGAGTAGACCAATACCAAACCACTTCAGTCCCTTTATTTAGAAAAGATATCGAGGACGACATCTAAAACCCTAAGGGAAGAACTGTAAAGGGATCCAGGACTGAATCGCCATGACTCACCACTCATAACAAATCCTTAGTATATAATCCGACTGGCCTCCTGGCTTAGGAGCACTCTATTCTTGTATCTTGACGCGGAACAATCGTCCAAATAAAACGATAATAATACAACCGCAGTCTCCAGTACCTATTCCTTTTCCTCGAGTACCATAGTTATTTTAAAAAACTAAAATCGACAAATTACTAGATCACAGTATACATTTGAGAGTCTACTGAACAATACACCTCGATTTTTTGTGCAAAAATGGAAAAATTAATGTAGTGTGTAGCCATTAAATACTTTTATTTAAAAGGCCTAACACCACTTCAAATTAATGAAGAAATGGATTCCACACTGGAAGACTCTTGTCCATCATATTCGATGGTTAAACAGTGGTTTCTGAATTTAAGAAAGGTCGCATGCGCACTTCTGACGAATGATCGAAAAAATTCATAAAATCGAGATGAAGGACCACAGATTAAAGGTAAGTGAGAGAGCTGAGGCTACTGCGATGTCAACAAGGCGTGTACGCAATATTTTACAGAAACATTTGGGCATGGAGAAGCACTGTGATAGGAGGTAAAAAATTTCAGAGCAACGAGGAAGTCATCAATGCAGTAAATGAGCATTTTGAGATACTTGAGGAATCAGTCTATAAAAATGGCATCACTGCGTTAGAGCACCGTTATGAGAAATGTGTTAGTCTTGAGGAAGATTATGTTGAAAACTGAAGTGAAAAGACGATATCATTCCTAAAGAAAAATACTACGCTCTTATTGTAGAAGTAACGAATCACCCGACTAAAACCCTTGGAACAGTTATTCTAAACATTTGAAATATACCTATAGAATTCCATGTCGATGAGGACGATTTCCCAATTTCTCCTGACGTAATCCTAGGTAGACCCTACCTTAGACAAGAGCAGGCTCATATATCTTTCAGGCATAATACTCTCGTGTTATGAGAATCGTGTCATGAGAATCAAAGAATTTCTCTCTACTTAGGTGAAGCCGCAGTCTCTAGTAAAAATGACGTTTGCCATGCAATGGCCATTAATACCACCGAACAAGACGTCGAGTTCAGAATTAATGCCCAAGAACTTATTTCGCGAGTACGCAGACATTTTTCACTTAAATGGTGAAAAATTAACCTGCTCCCATCTGATTCAACAACGAATACCCACAACAGATGATAAGATAGTACTCCAAAAAGCGTATCGATCGGCGTACGAATCAATGGAACAAGAAAAAATGCAACTACAAAAACAACTAGAAATCGGGATTATTGGACATACTACATGCTAGACTAGGAAATACTAGACTAGGAAATGCTCATTATTTCCGCGTTTTCGACTTGGTAAGCGGTTTTCATCAAATAGAAACACACCCTGACGACAGATATGAAACCGAGTTTTTCTCAATCAGGGGACACCATGAATATCTGCGACTTTTTAATCGGCTTCGAGAAGACTTACTGGACATGAACTAAAGACGTTAGGTATTGAGTGAAAAATCAAAGTTTAAAGTTTGTTTTTGAGGTTAGGTTCAACTTTGCGTGGTGAAAATTTAGGCGTGGAGGAAGTGAAGTGTTGCGAGTCTTACTCGGTGGGTAAGCAGGGTAGAGTAGCATGCCAGTAACACGGAGCCCAGACAGAGGGCGACAGGTGAACGAAGAAAATGAGAATATCGGGTCGAGTGGCGTGTTACGGGATGTGGGAAGGAGTGGGGATAAGGCGGATATCGAGGCAAGCTGCGCAAGCAGTGACGACGAGCGGTACAAGACGCCGATTAGGAGTGAGGGAACCGCGACAACAGCAGCAGGCCTAGTGAGAGGTAACAGGAGAGGCAGACCAACGAATTTGGAAAAGCTCAACAGAGCGACACAGCGCTCTCATAGCGTAGGTACGATACGAATGATGTTGGAAGT
Organism: Belonocnema kinseyi; assembly: GCF_010883055.1. Classification (NCBI taxonomy): domain Eukaryota; kingdom Metazoa; phylum Arthropoda; class Insecta; order Hymenoptera; family Cynipidae; genus Belonocnema; species Belonocnema kinseyi. The sequence goes on along the minus strand of NC_046663.1, from coordinate 5,209,264 downwards.
TATGAAGAGGCAAGGGGCGCTAAAGGAGGAGGTACAAAAAATACGAAAGAAATGGGATGAGTGGGAAGAATTTTAGAAAGGCGAAAAAGAGAAAGTCTGGCACAAAATGGAAAGCTTTGAGAATCAGCAAAAAGAATTTAATAAAACTAGGAAAAAAGAGTTGAGGTTAATAGAAGAGAGAGTGAGTAAGATAGACGTGAGCGTTGAGAGAAAAAGGGTTGAGATAACAGCGAGCTGGGATACATCAGAAGTTAAAGTAGGCGTGCGAGTAGAAAATAAGAGGCTGCGTAATAGATTGTTACAGACCGAAAAAAATAGAAGGGGAGCAACGAGCAAAGGGAAAAAAACGTAATGGACAAAGGGCTGAAAGTAAATAGTGAACCGGAAGAGGAAAAGGTTAAGAAGTTGATGAAAGATATAGGAGCAAAAATTAGAGTAGAAGGGGTAAAGAGAGTAGGAAGAATGAGGGAAGGGAGAGAAGGCATGTTTCTAGTGACATTAGGGTGTGAGGAAGAGAGGTTTGAAGTTATGGGGAAAAAGAAGTTGATAAAGGGAAGATCAGAGAGAATTGAAGAAGATCTGACATGGCAGGAAAGGAGAAAAAAATGGTTGATTGAGCAGAGGGCATGGGCGGAAAGAAAGAAAGGTAACAAGGTAATAATAAGGAGGGATAGAATTTGGTTCAACGGAGTGATGAGGATCTGTGACGAAGAAATAGAAGAGTTGAGAACTTGGCAAACAACGCAAGGAAAAGAGAAGGATAAGAACAGGTAAATACGAAGGAAGGAAATGAGTCGGGGTTCGCAAAATAAAAAAGGGCTAAATAGGAGGACAGGAGGAACAGGGGGAGAAAATGGTCTTTTAAAAGTGAGTTTTTGGAATGTCTCAGGATTAAAAAACAAGGACAAGAGGTTTTGGGGGGAAGTGACAAATTGGGATGTAATAATGATGAGTGAAACATGGGCGGATGAGAAAGACTGGAAGGGGATGAAAAGAATGTTACCGAAAGGTTATGCTTTGACGATGCAAGAAGCAAAAAAAAACACATTAAAGGAAGAGGGATGGGCGGAATCATCTCAGGTATGAGAAAATAATTGGCAGTAAAAGAGGGAAAAGGAACGATAAAGATGGTACGATGCTAAGAAGGATTATGGTTGGAAAAGTCAGAATAGCGGTGGTTTGTGTATATAGAAAAAGAGGGGAAGAGGAAGGTTGAAGAGTAAATACTCTGCCAAAATAATGAGCTGGGGCTTTAAAAAAAATCTAAAAAAATAATTTGAAATGAGGATTACCAGTACTTTGTGGTTTAAAATCAGTTTCTGCAGGGCGGCAAACATGACGTTTGACTGGCGCATTTGAAAAAAAATTGACAGCCCTGAGCAAAAAAATGGTTTAAAGTTTTGTTTTATCTATTTAAATAAAATGTAGAAATTAGAATCTGCGTTTTAATGCTAGAAAAACGAGTTTTAAAAAATGGACTTACGTTGGTCACTCAAGCTTCTGAGCAATTTGCATATTTTTTAAATGAAAGGTCCTGGCTCCATTCCGATTTTAGCGAGAGAAGTAATTCACGTTATTACATGAGTAACAATAGAAGTAATACTTAGAAATAGTAAGGAATGTTGTTTACAATTGCCCGTAACACACGAAAATAAAACTAAATATTTAATACCGCGAACCTCTATTCTAACAGGTATCGGACTCCAAGTATCTTGCAAATCTTTTATTCCGACAATTTATCCTTTTGGAAAAACGCGGTATTTACTCGCAATCTGACTTAAAAAAGCTAAAAGAAGACATAATACTCCCCGCAGAAAAACCAACGATTCTACGCTCCTTATTGCGAGGCATTGTAAGACAACCGACTGCCCGCTTACAGATATCTCTGTTGAACATTCTGGATGACGAAACACACAGAAAAAACAAATTGTGAATGAAACATCCATTTCACTGTACGATATACCTGCAACAAAAATTAGTATTGCGGTGTGAATACTACACTGTAAGAAATATTTGCAATTTTAGTATACATGGGTATACTAAATTTATTAAGTGTGCAATATGTTTCTTTTACGTATATGCATTTTATGGTTTCTGTAGACTAAAATTTATATACATGTTTACTATATTCGGCTGCGCAAGCGCGTTTTGATTTACGCGGTCGTGCAACCTGGCCCTTAGCAGGCTCGCTTGACTCGCGTGCATTTTTGTTGATTTCTTGTGCTAAATATGTGCAAAGCTTTTTCTTTATAAGGTATGTCAAGTGTTTTATGTTATTAACGCAAATGTAACTTTACGCTGAAATGCTATAATCGAGTATGGAGTAAAATGAGGACATGGATTTTATGTGCACAGTTTTGATTTTAAAGTTACCTGTGCTGTTATATTGAATGCGTCACGGCCTGTGACCGTTATATATTCATAATAGTTACTTATTTATAATAATAATCAATTGTCAATATCAATTATATAGTTACCATTAAAGTATTCTTTGAATATATTTTCTGAGGAACACTTATCGATTAGTAAAGTGTTATCCGAAACACCCTATCATACCGCCCATAGATACATGATCCACTTAATATTATATATTCAAAGACTGAGTTATTTGTTACTTGATCTTTATTATCTTTTATTATTAATAAACATGATCAATTATTATTAATTATTATTGTCATAAACATTTATTATTTATATTCTGAATCATATTATACATTCTATGTCAAATTCTAAGAAATATCAAGTAATACCAATGTCACAATGTCACTCGTCACTGACGTTCACAAACCATAATGATTAGACTTTTCCTATGGAAAATTATACAATGGACGAAATAAATATAATTAAAATTAAAAACTAAAAAAAGTTACAACTAGCCTGATGAGGGTCCAAATCCAGGACCGAAACGTCGCCTAATAAAAATAAATGAAATAACATCTACTTCTCAATCATTTATTGACCGAATTGAGGCCGCACTTAAAATTTACACATCTTCTCCTTCAATAAGGAATCAACGGTCGCTAATATCTTCTTATTATAAGGAATAATATATGTATGTATGTATATGTATGTATGCCCTTATATATATATAATATATATAAGCAAAAAATATTATTATTATTCAGAAGGAAGCAAGCCCCACGACGGAACACACGAGGCCTATCTACTATAACCCAAATGATGAAAAGGCAATAAACGTCATACCGATATTTGTGATCTTCGATTACCCCTCAAGAGAATACATTTCAAACACCGGCGCGTGGCCTTCCACCTACGCAATATTCCAAGATTTGTGTCATCATGCCATAAATCAATGTCAGAAAATGGTCCACTAAGAGATTATTTGACATCTCCGGATCAGATTTCTGCCTATATATACCCACGTCTTGAAAGGTTAAGACAAGCTTATTTCTACCATCGAACCGCTGCCCAACAACTCTCCGGAAGTTTATAAACAGTTTATGTATATTGCCGAATCTCTCCCCAAGAACTCTCCGGAACTTTTTAAACAAAGTTTAGAATCAGTGAAACCAGTGAACTCAGTAAAATATAATTTACCTGATAAACATAACTTAACATCAGTTTCAGCTTAAATACTGTGAGTCGCTTTAACAAGCAAGAAAGCCTTCCTAAGAAAACACACCACCAACCTATTGTGCAAAGCAATTGTGCAACCTATCGTACAATACCAAAGGAAGGGAAATCGACCAACTCTATGAACCGAGTCACTCACCAGGATTCTCGAGCTTCAACAAAGGGCCTTATTCCAAGCGGGAATAAAATCAAAATCTTTGGTAAATTTCGGAAAATATTATTGCTATCCTTTATTTATTTTTTTTTAATATTATCTCAAAACTCATCACTAAAATCTTTTCCTTTTTTTTAAAGGGTGGACACTAAGACGAAGTTTCTCACAATATTCTGGCAGTTCCATGCTGCATATGTCATATCAAATAAAAACAAATTCACAGATATCACACATGTGACTTGATTTTAATAAATTATAATTGTATATCTTAACCCGTTCTAAATCAATGATTCAATTATCTCAACCTTTCGTTTTGCTTGTTCCTCAATCCATATTTTCTAATTTTTAACAAAATTAGAATAAAAAAAAGAGGAAGTGGTGTAAGTTTAGCTATAATTATTTTATAGCAAGGTAAGTGCATCTCATCTGAGACGTAACAAATGGATCATTTGGAATATCTAATTTACCTGTTGGTTCACGAGAAAGTAAAAGGAAGGTGCTTTTGCTCATTAACGATACTTGATCAAGCAAAAGCAGGATTCATAAACGAATCCATCATAATCAGAACGAAATCATAATCATCCAATCCGAAACGAAATCGAGCCTCCAATTCAGGTAAATGATTTAAATAATGCTGTGTCACTTCAACTATTTTGTTGTCTAATTTTTTAAAAATTTATTTTTTTAGTTAAAAATTCATCTCTGTGTTTGCAAAATGTTTGGAATTGTTAACAGTAGTAAGGGTACCCTCTGGACAGACACCCCCACTTCTCCTACTTTTCCCACTCTATACCCGCGCCTCACGGTACCTAAGTAATAGTATACAGTGTGATATGAGAAGCGCATTACCCTCGCCCTCCCAGTCCCCACTGACCCCTGATGAGATTACCAATATCCGCAAAAAGTCATTTCCTGTATTATGATGACGTTGCCGACTCTCATATGTATTACTAAAAGATCTTCATAAATATTGCTCATTAAAAGCGACGCTGCATTTAAAATCATTTTAGTATTAATTTTTATATTGTATTTATTCTCTAGGTCTAATGTGCGAAAGCGTTCGGAATAGGACGCTGAGAATATGTTCAAGCGACAGGAAATGCGAAGCTCGAAGTAAACACGTGATTCGTAATTTGTTTACGAAAAGCTTCGCAACTTGTAGTTCAAGAAATTTTGCATTGTGAGTTTATCTGTGTGACGAATAAGTGTATGAATTGGAGTATGATTAAAGAGGTCTTAGTCTGCTGGACTGAAAATTTGTATTAATAAATCGATAGTGGTTAAGAATGCTAAATTTTCATTGACTTGACATGAATCCGGCAAACTCTAATTTAAACATTTATAAAAAACATTCCACATAATTAAACATGGTCCTTCGAGCCGGATTTGTCGTGAAAAGGCCTTGCTGACAATCAAACAAAGCAAATTATTTGGGCAAAACGACTGTTTGTGAAAATTCAAATGGTAATGGCCATTGTGAGATCTCTGAGTGTCATGTTCGACGAAGAAATCGCGGTTCACGTTCAAATTTAAATGCTTATTAAAATTAATGCAAGAGCGTTTTATATAACACTCCGGATTAAGTCGCTGCGGTTGGACTTAGTACATTTGATTTTTAATCATGGAAAAATCAAACATGTTGTGATAAATAACTGTGGAAAGCGCGTACGTGCAAATTTTAACAGTGTATACACTTGAGGTCATCGAGCAAAGTATAATTGCTACCAGACAAAATTCTTTCGCGATCTTCAAGATCATGCTCTCTCTCATCATGTTTTGAGTGCTCTATTTCTCTCATGAAGTCTTCGTAGGATCTAGCAGCCGTAATGTTCTTCCATGCACGTGAGGAAATAACAAGTTCACGAACTGATGATATTCAACAGCTTAAAGCTCTCACTCTCTTACTTTTGTAAGGTTTAAATGTATTACGAAATTTCTGATTACATTTCAGATTTTTACATTGGTAAGATAACTTTGAATCATTCACAATTTTTTAAGTAATTCTTAGGTGAACTATTTTATAATTTGGCCACAATTTCTGTGAAGATATATTAACACTCTTATTCGATTTGGAAATTATGTATCTTTTTCTCGCATACTCAATTATTATTTCTCGAAAAAGATATTTCACATTTTTGTGAATTGAGCTTGATGCTCCTAAGATTATTACTAAGAATATTCTTGCAGTATAATTTTTGTTAACAATTGCAAGAAAAATGGAGTCTTTACTCTCAGAATTCACGGAAGTTTTTCAATCAATATTGAGGACTGAAACTAATTTCAAATGCTAGGCAAGTCCAACATTAACATAGCTATAGTAAAATCCAGAATTGAACTCTTGAATCAAAGATGGAAGAAATGTGAAAATTTACATTTAAAAATTAAAGCTTCAACGACCACGGCAGAATGCAAAAGTTTCGTTTATTTTAGTAAAAATAAATTCTTACAAATTGAATATGCGTATCTAAGTGCTCACGATTTTTTAATACATCAATTAGAATTAATCACTTCAGCAGTTAGCTCGAATGATAGTTTAAATCAATCACAGTTTGTTCGACGTGATTTTTTGTCTGTAAAACTTCCTCAAATTACTTTACCTAAATTTTGTGGGGATTATAAGGATTGGAAGAATTTCAGAGACTTGTTTGATGCGCTAATTATTCAAAATGATTCCTTATCAAATGTACAAGAATGTTACAGGAATTTTTAAGTCTCCCGACTGTATCTAATAATGTTCTAGATGATCTCAAACGATTACGCGATACTACTAATGAGTCTCTGGCGGCTCTCAAAAATTTACACCGCCCAATTGATAATTAGAGTGATTTATTAGTCTTTTTAACTACAAAAAAACTAGATACTCAATCGTTAAAGGAGCGGGAGATACAAATTGGTTCCGAATCGGATTATCCTACTTACAAAGAACTCGATATGTTTTTAGAAAAACGTATTCGCGTTGTAGAAGCGATTCAAGCTTCGAAGATTAATACTAAAATACTAAAATTTAAAACATTGTTAGTTGAAGGACGTAAGAAAGTTGTCACTCGCTATCACGGTTATTATAATTGTTTTACGCCTGGTCATAGGCCTTAGAACTGTACAAGAAAACTGAAATGTAGTAAACGCGGTAGGGAACATAACACCTTGTTGCATGTAAAGAATTTCGAATCTATCACATCGCCATCAGCTCACACTACGTCTCTACATTCTCAATTTCCAGTTCCGAGTTCTTCTACTTCACCAGATAACGATACTGGTAATGTAGCTCAGGTGGCGAGAGCAAATCATGACTCACTTAATGACAACTCAGAAAATGATCTTTCGTTCCGTTTCTTAAATAATAACCCAAGTCTATCGAGTTCAAAATTACTAGCAATAACGGACTGATAACCGGAAGGCTCATAAATTTAGGGTTTTATTGGATCAAGGCCCGGAATGTTGCTTCATTTCAGAAAGAAATGTTAAATTTGCTTCCTATCGAGAAAAACTTTTCTAAAGTCCTTATTCAAGCCTTAGTAATACTCCATCTCACCTCTTATACGTCACCTAAAAGACCTGATCCGGAAAATGAAACTGATTTGCCTGAATTGAATTCAGCCGATCCTAATCCTTTTAGTTCCAAACAAATAGATTTAATTTTACGTGCTGATAAATATGGCTCGTGCATGATCCAATTGCAGGTTCCAATGATCTAGAAGACTTCGTTTATCTCACGCCTGGACATTTTTTAATTGGGGCTCCTTTGACCAGTATTCCAAAACCATCCGTAAAATTCAATGCAGAAAACCGATAGACACGCTAGCCATTAGTACAACAAATTTCTGAAATTTACTGGAGAAGGTGTGGTATTTATTACATACAATTCTTGCAGAAACGCTACAAGTGGTTCAATAAAACTCTAAATCTCACGATCGGTGATATTGTTCTTATAAAACATGATTCGCTACCGCCATATCGATGGTTATTGGGTAGCATTACTAAATGTTACAAGGGAAAGAACGATTTAGAACATTCGATGTTACATAATCATTTCCAGAAGTTTCGATTATGATGTGTTGTATAATTTATGGTAGGTTATGGTTGCTATGAGTAAGATGATTGTTCACGTGTTGAGTGTGTCTGTGTGCTGGCGCGTGTGCTACCACGTGTGCTATATCGTAAGCATATTGTGCGTGCATATACATATGCATATGCTATATTTAATTTTAAGGTTTTATAGTGTGTATTTTATAGTATTCATTGAAATAAAGATGCTAGATAATACAAAATTTCTCACGGGAGGTGCGAGCACGTGCAAATATGTGCGATTGTAATATGATATGATATGAAAGTGAGTTTCACGAGAATGCTGTGATATATGTGATGAATTATTTGAGGGTAGGTATTTTTCAATAGAATTTTCTGTCGATTAAACAACGTTTGAATACAAGTTACCAGGTATTTCACATACATTTTAATTCCTTCCCTAATAAACTTTTCTTTAGAAAGAAAAGAATGGAAACAGTTTGTATATATACAAACATTTTCCCATTTATCGTGGGAGATGAGAGAAGGGCGAGTCCTATAAAAAGGGCCGCGTAAGTTAAAACCTTCAGTTGAATTCTGTGGGGCAACTCGCAGAAAACATCCTTAGAAGAGGGTCTGTCTCTTCTAAGTTGATCTCTAATAGACTTGGGAAAATTCCCTCTCTTATTTTTCTTAGGAACTATAGCGTGCTTGAGGAGAGGACGAGTGAATATTCGCTCGCACCCTGTTAGGAAAGTGGCTATTTATCCAGTGTTTCTCTGCGACTTTGTACGTCGAAAGTTGATTTTATTATTTCCAGGCTTCAAACGCGAATCCATTTTCTGAGGCAGGGACCTCCTAAAATTTAAAATATAAAATTTATAAAGCAATATGCTTGAGGCAAATAATCATAAACTATTCTCAACAAACATTGTAAAAATTCCACTGTGACTCCAGACGTCACGAGCGAGATAAATTTCTCGTACCCGGGGCCAAGAAGTTGGACGGTGAAATTTTATTGACCCTGTCACTCACCTTAGCTGTTTAGGAGTGGACGAGTGTAAATTCGCTCGAAATCTGTCCAGAAAATGGCTAAGCCTGCGTGCCAGGTAAAAAAAAATAGTTTCTCAAATATTTTGTCAGCCTTCAGTAGAGGCTATTCTTACGTTTCGACCCAAAGTGTCGCCTTGAGATAAACATCTCTCTCGCTCTCAGTAGAGCGCTCTCTTTGTCCCTCTTAGTAGGAGGATAGGAACACCTGGAGTCCGAGGGCGCCTCGACTCAGGTTAGTTACCGCGTGTCAGGTGCATCACCCTTTTATGGCAACACTTCATTGCAATAAAAGCTAATTAACCATTATAGGGCTTAGGATCCCTTTTCACTAAACTTACAAATATTGACTGATTATCATTAAGGCTAGCTACCGTAATAATAAACCCTCACTAGGTCAGTAGGGCTAGTTCCATCAGGTAATTGACCATCTTAAACAGGTATATTGTTTTATTAAAGGAGAGATTCCTTCGAATGCTAGGAAACGAGTTCTAATACTCAGAATTTCAGATTGTGTTTTAAAGCATAAACGAATAGCTTAGATAGCTTCTTATTTTTGAATTTTAGAATATAAGATTATTAGAATTATATCAAGTCCTCAATAAAAAGGTTGGACACTTACGAATTCGTTGTAAGATTGTGTTTTAGGGCAATTACCCTTCTTTACCAAAGAGAATTAAATTTCTTAGTTAGGGCAAATAAAAGATTTTGTATTTTACAATAGGGATTTTGAATAAATCGATATTTTACTTAAAATCTCCTGCCTTTACTCCGTGCAACCCTCTCATTACAAATTTTAGTTTACAAATAAAAACCATCCGGGGAGATTCTCCCTCTTTTAGTTAGCCCTAAGGTGAACTTAGAGCACTCACTCCTTTGCATGCTATAATTGCGTCAATACATAAGTTTACAATATATATACAATCATTGTTGTAATAACAATAAAGCACAATGAATTCTGATGCATGTAAAAAGTTTATTAAAATTATGGATAAAGCCTATCAAATATTACGAGAAAAAAATCCAACTTCACTAAATGTGCAAAGTGATTAAAGTTTGGAACGAAAAATATTCGTTTATTAAAAAAGTATTTGAAAAACAACAAAAATGAAATGCTGGTGTCTTTGAAGATGAGCATCACATCAGCTATTGGAGTACTCACAGCATTCAACCAAGAAATTTAAGTGATTGGTTTGATGAAAAAGTTAAAAGAGCAAATTTTAGTCATGGTTGAAATATTTGAACAAGAAAAATCAGACTGGTCTTTAGTTGACATAATAAATTTACTGATAAATTATAATAGATACACACCGTTACAACGTGGGTTTTCAACTTTTATTACTTTACCTAAATATATACAAAACAAAAATGCAGTAGTTAATATAATAAACAATGATCCATATTGCTTCCGATGGTCTATCACAGCAGCACTGAATCCCCTTGAAAGAAACCAAGATGAAACAAGCTCTTATCCACATTTAGTGAAGTAGTAGAATATGCTGATATAAAGTTCCCAATTAATTTTCCTAGTATTTCCAAATTGGAGAAAATGAATCATTTACGTGATAAAAAGAGATATTTCGGGTTTCACTCGTGTAAGAAACTACGAATTGTTTGCGGACGTTTCGTGAACATTGCAGTTCACATCTTCAGGGCTGACCTGAAACTGAGGTATCAGGTCATGATGTTCTTGGAGAAACCGAGAGAGCGGTGAGCCAACGTATGAAGGAACATGAAAGGAAAATCAGACTAAAACATTTCACGCAATCAGCACTAGCTGAACATCATATCGAAACAGGACATAACATTTTATTGGATGAAACAACAGTCATTGCAAAAACACACAACAAATTTCCAAGAAACATAGAGAAGCAATCGAAATCTTAAAACACCCTAATAACATCAATAGGGACAATGGATATAATACCAATCCGATTTGTCTTTCCGTTCTCCCAGATTAGAAAAAAAGACTCGATTGGCCAATCAAGTTCGACCAGTCCCCACGGTGGGGCGCTCTGGCCAATCACAGGCATCGTAGAAAGTATACCTAAGAACATCATGACCTGATACCTCAGTTTCAGGTCAGCCCTAAAGATGTGAACTGCAATGTTCACAAAACGTCGGCAAACAATTCGTAGTTTCTTACACGAGTGAAACCCGAAATATCTCTTTTTATCAAAATGAATCATCGTGAAAGCATAAAATCTATTATCAATAATTTACGTATTAATATCTATGGTGAAAATCGAGATAAAAATGAAAAGATTGGAAAAATAGTTCCATTTTATTTGAGCAAAGAATATTCAAAAGTACCAACAATTCATATTTTAATGATTGAAAATAGAGAAATTGATTTAAATCATGAGGATTACATGGATGTTGAGTATGATAATGTTGAGATTGATGTAAATAATCCAATCTATCATTTCGCATGGATCAAAGATTTATCAAAATTAATCAAATCACAATTAACCAAGGGTTGCGAGCGTACTTTAATATGTGACAGATGTTTATGTCATTTAAAAATGGAATATTCTTTTGAAAAGCATAAAATAGATAGAATGTGAAAATAAAAATGAATGTAGTCATTTTACCTAATGAAAATGATAATATTTTTAAATTAAAAAATTATAAATACAAAAACAAAGTACCATTTGCTGTGTGTGCTGATATCGACTGTTTATTAGAGCCAACTGCAAATAATGAAATGTGGAACAATGAGAAGAATTTAATTTAGCACAAAATCGTCACATATGCGAGAAACCTTTTCAGCCCCATGGTATTAAAAATCATGACCACTCACATTTTTCTGGGAAATTCAGGGGAGCTGCACACAGTACATGCAATTTGGTTTTTAAAAAACCACATATAATTCCCATTGTTTTCCATAACTTATCAGGTTATGCTTCACACTTTTTTATTAAAGCTTTAGCAATGCGTTTTGAGGGGGCGATCTCATTATTACCCATAAATAAAGAAAAATACTTATCTTTTACAAAAGATGCCAAAAATAGTAAAATTGAACTCAGATTTATTGACTCTTTACGTTTTTTGCCCAGTAGTCTCGAAAAATTAGTAACATACCTCAGGAATGATGAAAAAACAATTTGAAAAAAGTATTGTAAAAATGATGTTGAGTTTAACTTGCCTTGTAGGGAAGGTGTTTTTCCATATGATTATATTGATAATTGGTTAAAATTAGATGAAGAACAATTACCGCCAAAAGAAGCATTTTTTCAATACTAAACAATGAAAATGTTTCTGATGAGGATTATGAAAATACATGTAAAGTGTGGCAAATATTTGAAATAAAAACTTTAGGTCAGTACTCAGATCTATACTTAAAAACCGGTTTTTTTTCTATTAGCTGATGTTTTTGAGGATTTTAGAGATCGTTGTTTTGCAACATATAACTTGGATCCATTGCATTATTATACAGCACCTGGGCTTGCTTTCGATGCAATGATAAAATATACTGGAGTTGAACTTGAATTGTTAACAGATGTAGATAAATTATTGTTCATTAAAAGGAGCATTAAAGGTGGTGTTTTTCAATGCTCCAACAGGTTTGTAAAAGCATACACTAAATTTATGGGGGTGTATTTTAATCCATTTCAATTAGTCATATATTTCTTATTTTGATATAAACAATCAATATGGTACTGCTATGTGTGCATGTTTATCATACAAAGATTTTCAATGGTATGAAAATTTTGAAAAAGAAACAAATTTTTTAAATATCCCTAATGATGCACCAGAAATGTTTATTCTCGAGGTTGATTTAGAATACCCTGAAGAACTTCATGATTTACACAAAGATTTCCCATTGTGTCCAGAATACTTTGTACCTCCAGTTCCAAAATATACAATTCCAAAATTAGTAACGGATTTGCTACCTAAGAAAAATTATGCTACTCATTATAGAAATTTAAAAATGTATTTAGATTTAGGTATGAAGCTCACTAAAATTCATAGAGTACTTAAATTTAAACAGAAAGCATGGTCAAAAGATTACATCGATTTAAACACGGATAAAAGAAAAATAGCAACTAATGATTTTGAGAAGAATTTCTACAAATTAATGAATAAAGCTGTTTTTGAAAAACTATGGAAAATGTTAGGAAACACAAAGAAGTTAAACATGTAACAAAATGAGAGGGTAGGTATGGGGCAAAAGCTCTTATAGCAAAGCCCAATTTCAATAGATGTACCATATTTAGCGAAGATATGGTAATCATTGAACTAAACCGTTTGAAAGTTAACTTTAATAAACCAATTTACATTGGAGCCACAGTTCTTGATATATCAAAGATTATTACTTATGATGTTCATTACAATTACATGAAAGAAAACTTTGGTAGTAATGCAAAATTACTTTACACTGACACAGACCATTTAATTAATCACATCACCACACCCAATTTTTATGATTACATTAAACTTGATTTACATAAGCTTGATACCTCGGACCAGGGCCGGATTTATATAAGGGGCCGATGGGGCCGCGGCCCGGGGCCCCCACATTTGGGGGGCCTCCACAAACCCCAACAAAAAAATTTTAATAAATAAAA
>NC_046663.1:5192410-5195790 GCF_010883055.1 Belonocnema kinseyi | reverse complement strand
CACAGAAACTCATTTAATAACAAAACTTATTTGTCACTACTTAAGGGCCCCCACATTTTAACCGGCCCCAGGGCCCCCACAACCCTAAATCCGGCCCTGCCTCGGACTATCCATCAAATAATGTGCATGGAATCCATCTTGCTAATAAGAAAGTACTAGGTTTAACGAAAGATGAATGTAATGGAAAAGTTATGGTTGAATTTGTTGGTTTGAGATCAAAATTATATTCATAAAAAGTTTTGGGGGAAAATTATCAAAAAAAGAAAGCTAAAGGGTTTTGAGGTTCAACTCTGAAAACAATAACATTCGATGATTACAAGCAGCCTCGAGTTTCTTACCAAAACCTGACTAAAACTCAACATTTGATTCGAAGCCATAAACATGAGGTATATTCAATTAAACAACAAAAACTGCATTGAGTTGGCAAGATGATAAGAGAATCCTCATCCCTGGGACAACTGACATTCTACCATGGGATTACAAAATGAAGAAAAAAGATTCTTGAATTTCAATGTACTGTCTCATTCAAAACATCATACAAACATATTGTAAATTTCCTTTTATGGATATTACTATTTTTTTAAATTTATTTACCATGTTTTCACCATTTTTTTACAGAAAAAATAATAATGGTCTACACATTTTTAAAAAATTCTGTAAAAATACCAAAGGCATGGTTGCAGAATCATTTAGAGACTGAAGCTGATTTTGCCTGCTCTAAAGCTACAAAAATGCATGAGGAAGAAGTCCTAGTCCTTGCACAGTAAGTTTAAAACAACTTTTTCAACATTTATTTTCTCACCTGATACATAAAAAAATTACTTAACATTTTTTGAATTTGAATTTTTTTTAATTTGTAAAATTATTTCCTAATTTTTCTTAAATTTTCTATTATTTTCAAATTTAAGATTCAATACTTTAATTTCACTTATTTTTTTTTTTTTAATTTGAAGGAAAAATTTTTTATCTTAAAATTTAAAATTTTAGTACCTTTAAAATTTTTTTTTTAATTACCTCCTAATTTCTCAAAAATTTCAGTTGTTACTTTTTTAACTATTTTTTAAATTATTCTCTAATCTGTAAAATTATTTCATGATTTCTTCAAAATTTCATTCGTTATTTTGAATTTTAATGAACAGTTTTTATTGTTTTAAATTTCAGTTGTTGTTTTTGAAACTGTAAAAATGATTACAATTTCTTCTTAAATTTTAGTTTGTATTTGGAAATTAATCAAACAATTTTGATTAAAAATCTTTTTTTAATTTGAAAATTAATTCTTTTAATATTATGATGGTAATTTTCGTTCACTTTTTTATCATACATTGTTTATAAACAATTTTGTTAGTGTAAAACTTAACTTTTATTTAAATTTTTCAGTCTCTAAAATTTACATCATGCAAATTAACATAATTTATATTTTAATTTTCAATTTGAAAAACATAACTGATAACTAATGTTAAGTAAAAATAAAAAATAAAATCTGTTTTCTTCTGTTTCGGAGAAAAAAATGGAGTTTTTTCATATAATGAATGATGTGCGCGTCCCAACTGAATGGATGCTTCCCTCCACGATCCCCGCAATACGAGAGATGTGTGTTATAGCCCTGCTTCTACACGAAGAATTGATAACAAATCCAGGAGAAGCTGAAACCGAAATATATATCGAAATATCTGGAATTTGTGCAAAGTTAAACGCAGAAAATAAAATTTGCTCTTTTAACAAATGTTTTGAGGATGATGATGATTGAAGGGAGCAATGTGTGTGTGTGTGTGTATGTGAATTATATTAAAACTTGATATAGTTTTACTCTTTCATGGATGAGAAGAAGAAATTTAAAATAGAAAATAAAAGAAACTTAAAAGAAACACTGTTTGATTAAAGCGTAGGAAAAAACTATGCTTTAGTCATAGTTTGCCTACATTATTTGTTTAATTAATAATAATAATAATGATAATAATAATTTTGGTTAGATTAGTCATAATTTTTAATAAATAATCCTAAATATAAATTTTTTGAAAAAATTCTTCAATCAGTTGAAAATGTATCATTTAAAAGCATCTATTTGTGAACGATTCAATCGTACTTTGAAAAATAAAATGTGGATGCAATTTAGTTTGCAAGGTAATTACAAATGGTTAGATATATTACGAAGCCTAATTTCCTCTTATAATAATACAAAGCATAGAACAATTAAAATGAAACCAAGAGATGTTACAAAGAAAAACGAGAAAAGGATAAGAATGAGCACAAGGTTCAAATGAACCTATAGCCGACTACCTGTTAAACCTTCGCCTAATTTTTCAACATTACGATCCTCCAAAATCGGAAATGGATCAATTGCAGTTGGCAATTAATAATTTGCACCCTAAATATTTAGAGGCCCTTCCTAAAACGGAGTAACGTACTTTTGAGGAATTTGAAAGTCGGAAGGGGTGGCTGTTACGGAGAATGAGCCTACTACCACGAATTTAAATAATAATGGGACGAAATCAAATAGTTCAAATAACAACAAAAAACGAGGTGGCAAAGGGCGTGGTAAAAATAACGGTAAAGAAACTGTGTCAAAAAACTGAAAAAAAAACTTAAATCGATCACACGGAGCCCCAAATAATAACTATTCCAACAGCACTCCAAGTAACGCATGTGCTGTAGTAGATCCTCCCGACATTCACAAATCCCTAGTACCACAAGCGTTTGGTACACCTCCTTATTTAGGCAGTTATTCGCCTTATTTTAATTATGGATTTTATCCTGGCTTTCCTTAGGCACCGTGGGTGCCGGCTCATTTCAGTCATCCTCCATTAGCAACACAGACCGTTGAAGCGTCCAACCGTACGACTGCTGCGGTCGGTGCTAATGTGCAAGGAGCAAATCCTCTAGCGCCAGCCCCCTTAGTGTGCACAACCGCTAGTGGCACTTTAAGAGGGGAGCGAGGCTCCTGTTGGAATTGCCGGGAGCAAGGAAATAATTGGCGTTCTTGCTTTGAAACCAAAACGACATTTTGCTACGTGTGTAGCAAACACGGTCGTTGGGTTTTTTCAACAAAGTTTAATCCGGACGGTTCTGAACGTTATAAGGACGGCTTGCTATCAAGGGGTACGCGCAAAATGAAGGGATTGATTACAAAGAAATATTCAGTCCGATAGTTCGTTTTGATACAATTCGAACACTTTTGAGTATTGCAACGCACGATGAGTGACATCTTGCACAGTTCGATATTAAAACAGCTTTTTTGTATGGGTCTTTGAAGGAAATGTTTTGATTAAAGGTGACAAACGGATGTTTTTAGTAATTTATGTAGATGACGGTTATTAGCTGCTACAGATGAATGTATTTCAGATGAGTTTTTAAACGTGTTAAGTCCAGAGTTTAAAACGAAT
>NC_046663.1:5188777-5192310 GCF_010883055.1 Belonocnema kinseyi | reverse complement strand
GCATCGTGAATACATATTCAAAAAACAAATGCCAGCGTTTCAGGTTGGCAACCGTAGCCTTCGTTAGTTCTAAACTATGTACATATCATTCATACCAACCAATTTTTTTTCTCAAATATAGGAGTATTAGGACTGGTGCTCGAGTGTCACCAACTGCAGTTTATTCACGAAATAAAGGCTTACTGACTCTGTAAGAGTCACTGTTGGTAAAACTGTTTAGAAACAGGGATTTTTGGTAAAAACTGAAAAAAGTTTTACAAGTTATTAGTGTAAAACTGCTTTCAACACCAGAAAACCGGCTTTTCGCCTCATTTTCTGCTTATTGACCGGCCACCGGCTTTGCACCCGAAAAACCGGCCGGGCCGGCCAAAAACCGGCCACTTGGCAACCCTATCTTTTAGATAATTTCCATGAAATACCTGAAGCAAGCGCACGCATCCTTTGTTGAAGATGGGGAGGATTTGGAATCCCAAAATGCGAGACGTCTACAATTTCCAAAAAATAGCGCAGATGAAATTTCTTTGTAGACGTTGAAGTATAGAATCCTTCCCCTTCTATTTATTCGAAGAGAGAATTGATTTTCGCTTTAGCAAAATTGTTAATTTTTATTCGTCAACATCGAACCGATAAAAACGCCGCTGCAAGACAAATTTGCACATTGAATTTTTACATGATAATCGCATTAAACTTTTACCACACATTCTTTTTTGTAGATTCATACCTGGCAATCTATCACAACACGATTTTAATAGTTATCGAAACAGAACTCACCACACGGCGTTAAGGAAGGACCGTTAAATTAGATAGAGCGTTGATCAGAACACTCGTCAAGTTACTTATAAGCTTCTCGTCGCGTGAAACGCTTTTATATCAATTCCAGGGCCACGCAATTCTCCCTTACGCATCGCGTGATAACTGAAATTAAATAATTATAGGTGGGTTGCGCCTCACCTGATCATCTGCTGAGAATTTACTTATTGAATCAAGGCGGGAATCGCTGTCATAGGCTTTTTGCCAACAATTCAGGCGGTATTGAGAATGTAAATTAAGCGCCAAAATCTAAATGAAAATTACCTTATATTATCCCCCTTTTTAAGAGGTAGAGTTATACGCAAAGCTCTTAAAATGAACATCTTTGTCTTACGAATTAATAAAAATGCTACTTGCCAGCTCTATGTCTTATTTTTTCGCAGATAATTCACATTATTTTAATAAAGGTCACGCATGTTAATTTGAAAGAAATATAATGATTTAATTCTAACATATTTTCAAAAAGCTGTATCCAAGTCGCCATAACATACGTAGATCATACCATGAATAATTTTTACAAATCTCAACTTCGCAATGTCAAAAAGATTAAGTCAAACGAAATTGTATATATTGAGTAAGTTTCTTCGTTACGTACTTTACAAATTATACCCCCAAATACAATTAGGAGAATCGAGGTAATAAACAGGTGACGAAATTGTCAAATCTATTCATTGGAGCGTCGAACGTATTTCCTCAAGTTGGAATGATTATGCACCCCGATACTTTTAAGCGGATCGTTAACACCAGCCAATTCGTAAGAGTTATTTCTTAAGTCATTGATAATTTAATAGGGACCAAAAACATGACAAAAATATATTCTACACCACCACACGATCTCGGCAATGGACCATAAAAGTCGGCTGTAATTAAATCACCAGGTTCCTTGGAGTAAACAAGATTATATTTACTTTCCATTTGAACATTAAGACGGAATGGGGACTGCAAAAAAAGAAATTATCATTCTAGGACGTGATGGAATTTTAACGTGACTCCTTCCAACATGTGTCCTTAGAATCATCGATACCTTTAGATAAATTAATAAATTCATCATACGTGTGTTGGCGCGACGTACCCATAGAGAGCATCGCGCGTAATGCAAGTTTAAATTACTCTGACTGTTGATGCTATTTACGGAATGAATTTGATTAGAACTTCTGTTAATAAGTGGTAATGGGATGCTCAGATTTGGTAACAGAATATTGCAGAGTATTGCTGAATATGATTTAGAGAAGCTTGCGATTGCTCAGAACAGTCAGAATTAGAAACAGCTTGTGAGTTGAGTGATATACAATTACACAATGAGCTATGCTGATTTTTTTTTGCTTGCATATATCTCAATCTTTGTTTACTTTTTCCGTTTTCGGAGTTATTTTGATCATCAAAAGGCAGATTATTTAGCTGCTTCTTCTGATTATTGATTTTATCGGTAAACGTTAAATCCAATTGCGCCAATGCTTGTGATATTTTATTAAAATCTGAACAATTGACAGTTGCCAAAGATTCGCGAACTCGAACCGGCATTTGTTGAATAATTGTATAAGGCATTTCATAATTTTTCATTCTAGGTAATGTTACGGCCATGCTTGCACTTAGCTTATCGAATTTGGGAATGGGATTGATAAATCAAAAATCGTTGAGTAGAACAATAACCCTATGCCGATTCGGGATTAATTTTACTAGAATAAACATAGAATCAATTACAATAAACACAAATAGGTTTCTCTGTTTACGGATTAATCACTTAAATTTACAACCTCTTTTCCTTTTGATAGAAAGGGGCGGCACGTAATATTTTTGGTAGAAATACAATTTTAAGGGAAAAGGGGAGGCACAACCAAGAACATAGCTTTAACTAGGTGTTTCGCTCTTTTCGTCCTTTACCATCCGGAGTTTCAGACGTTCCACTCTGTGCACCCTTTTTCGTTTTTCCTTTTCTGTTATCACTCCTTAACGGTTTCCGTCTACTGTGTAATAATCGTAATAATCAAGCGACACTGAAATTTTCACTCCCTAACCGTTTCCGTATTCTCAGAATTTAAGATGACACACTTGAATAATTACTACTCCCGATACCGGTTCCGTGTTCCATGAACTCAAAATTTAATAGGTCGAGCAGAGCTAAGCTACTTTGTAAACTTTTCCTATTTAAATTTCTCGTTCCTTTGAGGAAATAAATTCTCTGTTACTCGTCGGCAAAGATTTTCTTTTAGTGTATACGTCCGTTTCGTAAATGTTCTGTGCTGTCACTGTTAGAAAAATAAAACGTTGGATGCGAAGAGAAGAACACTTGAAACACGAAACTGAACCACGGAGGACAAGAGGAAAGCAGAGTAGTGCTTTTCCTTCAAACTTCTTGTTAGGGCAAGGAAGAATGAAGAACTGCGAAATTGGGTGGCACTCATCGTGGCTCGTCGGTACGAATTGCACTTCAAGTAGGGTATTTTTGGTGACTAAGGGATTTTCATAGGAGGTGGATGGCAAGACTGCGGGAACAGAAAACTGATGATTTAGAAATTTGATGGCTATGAATTTTCAGCCTCGCGACTTGTTACCAAGCACGGTGACAGGAAATTATCTTTCAAAATTTTATAATACGCATTAAGAAATAATTTAGATTCATTTTCATGTATCATCAATTCAAGTGAAATTTTATAGGTATTCTTTGTTTCGATCCTTTTCTAAAAATTCAATGTGTCCAGAAAAAGGGTTGAGTCAAGTTTAAC
>NC_046663.1:5187319-5188677 GCF_010883055.1 Belonocnema kinseyi | reverse complement strand
TTCAAATAAAGTTTCATATTGGAAAAGTCTTACATCAATACTAACTTCCCTTCTATTTTATTCCTTTAATTTTAAATCCATTGTTACTTGTAATAAATACTATCTTTAATACTCTTTTTTATACTAGTATGCGATTTAGAGAAATGATTAAATTTTACATTTTGCATTATTTCATTATTATTTGCAATCTTTAAAATATTAATTCTTAGCATCGAGACATCTTCTATAAACGGGAATTTTTTTCTTAGGTTTCATTAATAGGAAAAATAGGAAATTTAAAAAAATTTTAAATGGCTGATGCGAAACAGAAGCAGAAAAAATATGTGACTGTAATAAATAAAAGGACTAATAATAAAAAATAATTCAAAATGAAATGGCGAATATACAGATTAACGCAACAAAATTTTGAGAATACAAAGTGACCCAATTTAAAAATCTCCGTAATTATAATTTAACGAATTATATAAATTCTGAATTATACAATTAGCGATACAAGATAAACAATTTACTATTTGGGGCCATCCATATACCATGTGGTATATTTTTGTCAATATTAAATTTCCGGAATTTAATAATTGGACAATTATATGGTTCCGTACATTTTAATTTCGGATATTATTGGGAACGTGAACATTCCCGACAATTTAAATAATTCTTTTAATGCAAAAAATGTACACTTTATTTTCACATTTATATTTAAAGAAAAGAAAACTAAACAATACTTTAGTATAATATCAAAAAATGTTTTATTTTACTATTTTATTGGTAAAAAGTATAACACTTGGAATTTTCAAGTGAAAATTCGGGACAATTTCAAGAATTCTTTTCATGTGCAAAAAAAAACACTCTATTTTCATATTTCTACTTAAAAAATAGAAAACTAAAAAATACCTAAATATCATATTCAGCTAATTAATTATTTATTTAATTCGTAATACATATTATTGAGACGTTTATCAGATGCCGGAAGAAGACCAGACGAACGACCAACTCGAGTATTTCTACGAGGAGGAGGAACCGAACACCCCTTCGTACGATTACGACTCGAAGGATACGCTTGCCAACGAGGATTACTGGTAGACTCAGGTAGCCCAAAATCCTTCGTGAAAACACAATGCCTGCTGGAGAAGTCATGCAAGCCAGAAAAACTGCCAGTAGAGAAAAGGAAAAGATTCGAAATAGTAGATGGGGTTCACCAAGTCTTGGGAGCATGCACCCTTACCACAGCAACAGGACAGCCCCACCGATTCCATGTCGTAAGAAATAACTTCCCTACAGAGTTTGACGGGATCTTGGGCAGAGATTGGCTAAAGGCAAATAAGGCTAGCATCAACTTCGTGAACGACACACTGGATCTA
>NC_046663.1:5184075-5187219 GCF_010883055.1 Belonocnema kinseyi | reverse complement strand
ATCCATCTGCATCTTGCATTTCTCGAATATTATATTTTGCTGAACTTGTACCTAAAAAGGTCTTAGCGGACTTCGGTAATTCGGGTAAAAGTCTACGCCGTAATATTTTCAAAAGTTGATCAACATCATTTTGCTCTATTCCGTTTGTAATTGCTCATTCCCGAAGTTGTTTTACTTCGTTTGGCTCATCTTCCACTACTTCTAGAATTCCATCTTCAAACCCATCTTCGTAGTCTGTAGAACTATTCGATTCTTCTGAATCTAGAAATAAATTACACGATTAATAATTTTTTTTTAAGATTCACTTTGTAAAATTTAATATACGATATAAAAACTAGTGAAACACAATAACGTTCCATACTCAAAATGATAATTTCTTTTTCAACCGCCGTTGATAAAAAATATATCAAATAAAAATCTAGTTTATTACCTGAATCTGAGTTACTAGGAGATTCGTCAAATGCAATAGGGTTCTCAATTTCCTCTAAAACTTCTTGAAAATTCTCTGGTTCCATTTCTACTCGGATTTCCTCCTCACCAACCGCTTGCAACACAGGAACTTCTCTACCTTCATCTTCGTCGTCGGCATCTAAAATTATTTGGTATTACTATTATTACAATTATCGATTTATGCGCGCTATTTTGTTTATCGTAATGAATTTCTTATTATTATTATTTAACATATCTTAGAACAGAAAGGGAAATATTTTTGATGAATTTCGTTTTTGATTGCCATAAATTTGAATATATTAAGCCACGAAATTTTCGAACAAAATAATTCATCCATGCCGTCTAAAATTTTTTTTTTACACAAACAACTTTAGGAATGGAAATCATTTTCGGGGAGTTTGAAAGGAAAAAAAAGATTGACGTCCCTAACCTCAAAAGTCACTAAGTTCGCAATGTAAGAAATTCAACATTTACAATATTAATATTTGAATAATCTCATTAAAATATTTTAGAAACAGGTGAAATTTATTAAAAATATGGAAAAAATCTGTGATTGCGCGATTTATTTGATATTGACTACACATCTTCAATAGATTCAACATTTTGTAAAACATATTGTGCAAAAATAGTAATTATTATTTACCGCTATTTGAAAATACTGATGAGAAATCGATTTTAAACTGCATGAAAATCTTCCTTAGCCTAAAATTAACAAACCTAACTCGTATTTTAAATAGTTTGAATCACGATCTTCGAGTTTTATCTTAAAATAGCAAAATCGTAAAACTTGACGCAAAACTTGGGACAGACTTTTTGGAGCGATTTTTCTTATTTTTCGTATCTTCGTAACTTATTACTGCATAGCCATCTTTTGCAAATAATTTCAATCGATTTTCATAAGCCCAAATTATGATTTTTTTAAATATTTTGAATATTATTAAGTAATTTTCTATTTAAACTTGTACTTTGGGATATCGCACAATTTGACATTTTTAAAACGTTTGTGTTTATCATTTCTAAACGAAGTCGTCTAAAATTTCGAAATTTTTAAAAATTGTGCCCTTGTATGAAAACTTTGCTCAGATATATTTACAACAAATAAATTAATCACAGGATATGTGAAAAATGATAGAGACTTTAAATGGTAAACTTTTTAGCAATCATTCATGTACATTAAGAATAAAATAAACATGTTTTGTTGATAAAATTATTTAGATTTAAACCTTAATGAAAACCAAATCAAATACTAATTCTTTATTCCTTTTGGGGGTTAGGTTTCATGATTTTTATATTTAATGTAGTGAATTAAGTCTTACCTTCATCTTCATTGTGGATATAAGGAATCTCACCAACAATTCTGTGCTTCCGAACTCGCAAAGTACTTTTTGCTTTTGGCATTTTACGTTTGATATGAACAAAAACGATATCAAGGTGACAACACAAAAATTGACATAATCTTGTCTATTACCTAACCCGACGCGACGTGGTTCCGACGAGAGCCACACCATCTGCCCCCTTGCGGCCACATGTGGAAAATCCGATCGGGCCCAGATGGGAACTTGGGAATAAGTTGGGCTATTTCTGCACGGGTAGCCGTATTTATTCTTATTTGTATTTTAAAAATTTTCTTATAAAATTCATGTCTTTAAATCAAATTTAAATTATTAAATGAAATTTCAAACTATATCTATATCTGTGATGTATAAAAAAAAAATTATCCTTTCTGTTGTGTTTGCAAAGGGTCAAAATTAATCTGTTTTTCGTGTATTTTGATAAGTAACAGAAGTTTTATTCTACAATTATATGTCGGTGTCCCAATCGGTAGAGGAGCCTTCCCTTTCTTCTCCAATTGTTTTTAATATTTTTTTATTTTCTTCTATTTTCCTCTGGGCTCTTTGTACCTCTTTTCTTATTTTTGTTTTCTCTTCTTGTTCTGTCGCCCTTCTTATTCTTTCTTTTTCTAGTTTTTCTTCCTTCCTCTTCCTCATAGCATCATTGATAGTTTTTGATTTTGCTTTTCCTCTTCTTCTTTTTGTTTCTTCTCTTTCAACCCTCTTCTTATTTCTTCCATTGTTGGAAGGCCGTAGAAAATTCTTTTTTCCTCCGCTAATTTTTTAATTCTCGGATCCCCTTATTTTGATCCAAATTCGTCGAGCATCTTATATTTTTCTTCTAATAATTTTCTGTTTCTTATTTTTTCATTTCTTTTGTCATTTCCCTTTCCACTTCAGCTTACTTCCTCCTATCTATCTCCTTTATTCTGTTCGTCCCCTCCTCTATTGTCTCTGTTGCCGGTGGTTGAAGAAGATCAACCCACTTTTTACATATGTAGGTCAATAATTCTTCCCCCACCAACCCCAGAAGGCAATCCTTGCATTTGAGGACTAACCGTGGATCCATTATTCTGAAAATAAATGCCATTTCTGTTTTTTGTTGTTTTGTAAATGTCGGTGTTTGTGTCATTTTTCTGTTTTTTTTCAGTGGTGTAACAGAATCAAATTATTTACATGCATACCATTCAAAAGAAAAAATTCAAACTTTACTTTTTACCAATAGTTGCATCATTCTGCATTACTAATATTCCCGCCTCGGTTAGTGCCCCTGCATCGACAATGGTGACTAGTTGTCGTATTCCAGTGAGGGGATTGCCATCAGGTAGTTCGATTACATTTGGAGGACGAGGTGCAACAAACA
>NC_046663.1:5174518-5183975 GCF_010883055.1 Belonocnema kinseyi | reverse complement strand
CAAGAAATTTTTTTTCTCATTCTACAGGGTTTTAGAAATATTTTAGGCTTACTAAAAAAATTTCGATTTTTTGAAAGTTGCATGGTGGCCTTACCCCTTAACGTGCTGGATTCTAAGTACTTCTTCGAATTGTTGTATTAATTCAGATAGGAAATTTTGCCCTTAATCGGATAAAATGGTCTTAGGTGCACCAAAGATATAGATATAGTGTTCTAATAATCCATCAATGATTGAACTTGATGTTTCATTTTGTAAAGGCAGTAACACAGTATATCTTGTTAGCCTATCTTGAATGCTTAATATGTATTTATTGCCTTTTTGGGTTTCTGGCAAAGGTCCGAAAATGTCTAAAGCGATTTTATCATTAGGGTTTATTGGAATATCAGGTAATACACTTGATGCTTGATTGGTTATTCTGGTGGTTTTTTGTAATTGGCAAATGGGGCATTTTTTAACGTAATTCTTAATTTGATCGTTCATTCCTAACCACATACCAATTTTCTTAGCTCGTTCTAAGGTATTTTTTTCTCCCAGGTGAGTCGAGTGAGTTTCTTTCATGATTTGCTCTTTTTCGGCTTTGGTGAGTTCTCGAATATTTGAAAAACACAAATGGAATCCTGTATCAGTAAATGAATCTGATTTGTCTCCATTGAGTATTTTAATTTTTTCATTTGGTTTTAATGTTTTAATTTCGGTAATTTTAGGTTTTGTTGTTACAGGTTCTGGAGTTTCTAATGATCTGGAGATGGGTGTACCTAAAATTCCGATTTCTTCAATCTCAGGTAGTTCTGTTTCTAACTGATCAATGAGAGTGTCCTCGAAGGCTTCTTGTAATAAGTCTTTTTCCAGGCTGGGAAAAATTCTTGACAGGCAATCTGTGGCTTTGTTTTCTCTTCCTTTTACGTATTGCACTTCATATTTATACTCTTCTAGTCTTAGTCTCCATCTCAGGAATTGCGAGCTAGGGTCTTTGACGTTATGAAGACATAAAAGGGCTTTATGGTCAGTTTGAATCTTAAAAGGTTTTCCAAGCAGGTATTGTCTTAGCCTTTTGACTGCCCATACTATGGCTAATAATTCTTTTTCACTGGTACTATAATTTTCTTCAGCTTTATTTAATGTTCTTGATATAAATAAACAAGGGTGTCCTTTTTGCGACAACACTGCACCTAGCCCGTGGTTAGAAGCGTCAGTTGTTAGGGTAAATGTCTCCTTAAAATCTGGGAATTTTAAAACGGGTGATTCGCATAATGCCCTTTTTAATGTACTTTGGCAGGGTTAGGTTTCACTCCTTCTACTGTAATTAAGTGTCCTAAATATTCTAGCTCGGGTCTGAGGAACTCACACTTAGAAGGTTCTAATTTCAATTTGTAGCTGCTTAATTCTTTCTAAAACAGTAACTAGATTTCTGTTATGTTCTTCTAAGGTTTCTCCAAATATTACAATGTCATCGATATAGACAAAGCATTCTTTTCCTATAAGTCCTCTAAATGCGTTGTCCATCATTCTTTGGAATGTGGCCGGGGAATTTTTGAGGCCGAAGGGCATTCTACAATATTCGTAATGTCCTCTCGGAGTAGAAAATGCCGTGTATCTTTTTGACTCTTCTAACATGGGAATTTGATGAAATCCAGCACTCATGTGAAATGCTGAAAAATATTTTGCTCGTCCAAGTTGGTCTAAGATATCTTCTATCACTGTTAGAGGGTAGGCATCCTGATCTGTATCGTTATTCAATTGTCTGTAGTCGATGACCATTCTGAGTTTATTCCCTTTCTTAGGGACTACCCAAAGTGGTGAATTAAAAGGTGGTTGTGAATGTCTGATTATTCCTTTATCTAAAATGTCCTGAGCCTGTTCTAATGTCAATTCCCTGTGAGCTTCGGGGAGTTTATGTGATCTTAGGTTGACTATTTTTCCTGAATTTAGTTTAATTTCGTGGTGTATCAATGTGGTGTATCTAGAATTAAGAATTTTTATGTTATGGCGTACCTTTGATACTTCTTAAAAAAAGGTAAACCAATAATTCCGGTTTCTGGCAGAGGGAAATCATCATCTACTAAGTGAAACAGATGTTTTTTCTTTGCGTATGGTATATAGGCTGCTTCTGAAGATTGATCTTTGTCATTGTCCATTGCAAAATTCTTAAGAAATTTTATATTTTCGAATTTGTCCGGTAATTCACTCTTATTTATAATATTTATTGATGCTCCTAAATCAACTAATAAGTTATATTCTGAGCCGTTTCTTCTTTTTCTTCTAATGGACAATAATTGTCCATATACTGTAGAGACTCGGCTGAGTACTCGTACTCTGTTCTATTATTTCTTCTTCCGTCATCAGGTTGCTGTCTATCATATTGTCTTCTTCCTCTCGAATTGTCCTTATTTGGGGTGGTCGGTTGGAAGAATGACCGTACTGAAAATTTGCTGGTTTTTTAAAACATTGCGCTGCAAAATGACCGAGATTTCCGCATTTGTGGCATTTCATTTTTTCGCGGTCGGTCAGTGCTATATTTTGGTTAGAAACTCTTGGTGTTGTATTCGCCTGAGGTCGTGAAGCTTGTATTAGTGCGCGTCGACGAATACTAACACTTATTAGTGATCGAGAGATCATTCGTTGTTGAGTTGGTTGAGCTTCTTTGAACGATATTTCAGATTCTATAGCCATATTTTGGGCTTCTTGTAAGTTAATAGGATTTTGAACTTTAATTTGTAGTACAATTTTCCTTCTTACGTTTAATATGTACCTTTTCGTGCTTTACTTTTCCTCGATATTTATCGCCATCCTTCTTTCCTTAGAACTAGCGTGTTCCGATTGTACTGTATATTTGAGTTCGTTAACTATCTGTCTAAATCTTAAGTTAAAGTTTTGTGTTTTTGTGTTTCCTGTTCATTTAGGACTTTGATTGTTCTAATTATGTCCTTCGCAGGTATAATTTTTTCTACTGATAAATTTTGTTGGTTTTCGTATTTATTAATTTTATTGGGTGTTAAAAATATGGTTCCCATTTTGTTAATTATACTAGTAGGCTTTATGGGTTGTCCTTCGTCTTCGCTATCTGACTCGTCTCTGTCTGATGTAAAGATGTCGTCATCTTCCTTGTCTGTTACGACTTTTCCTTTAACTCCGCATTCCTTGGCTACAGATTGTATTTCGGAAAGTCGTTTGTCGTTTTCCTTTGCCAGTGTGGACACATTTATTTTTAGTCCATTGATTTCGGTTAATATGGTTCGTAATAGACTATTTTCTCTATAGTTAACAAAAAAACCAGTTTCTTTTTTGTTTCAAAACAAGTTTCAAAATAATTTTATTTGTTGGTTGCCTACTAGGATTTCTTTAAATAGATTGGAGATATTTCTTAATGTTTGGTTCAAATTTAACAAATTTTACTTTTTGTTTTTGAGTTCGTGAGAATTTCGCGTTTAAACCTTGGTTTCTTGGGATCGTGCTACAACAATGCCAAGAAATTTCAGGTAGGTTTTTTGTTTATTAACGGGCATAGAGGCCAGGGAGCACCATGAGCGTGTGTACGGACGTGAGCCTAAAGTTTGGTGGTATTTGGATGCAAAATTTATAATTTTAATACAAAATTTGCCCTTCAAATATCCTCAAACTGTACAATGAAATCTAATCTTCAGTCTAGTCGTTGTTTGTTTCACTTCACTTTCACTGAGTCTTCTTTACTTACATTCGTTTTGTAAGACAATGTTGATTGTTGCTAGTTACGTTGAAGTCTCTGCTTGGCTGTTACGTTGTGTTGGTTCTACTTGGCTCGACTTTTACCACCTGTTAGATAGTTGTCTCTTCCGCCTGTTTGCGGGCCTCGTTCAATTTTAAATTTTTGAAGAAAAAACAGGGGATGTTCGTAGAATAGTGGCTACTCGATTCACCAACTAATATTAACCCAGTTTTTCTCAAAAAGAATGTTGATTTTTCGGGTCGCTCGTGGGCAGATCCGGAGTTCTTCGGGAATTTCCGTAGAAATTCTTTTTGCTATTCTTCTCATGAATTTTCGTCGAAATTCTCTTTTTTTATATTCCGTAGAATTTTTCTCGTTATTCCTTGGGCTTTTGTATAATTTATTTATTTTATTTTTTTTCTTACTCCAAGTTCGTGGTGATTGAGCCTTTTGATTCCTTGTAATGCCGTAGCTGAATTATCCTGGGAATCGTTTGCTTCAATCCTGGCAGGATCGCCAAATGTTAAGAGTAAAAACGATAGTTTGTATTTTTAAAAAGTAGTCGAATTGCTTTTTAGGCAATTCGACGTTTTAATTAATTCTTTTAGAAAAATACAATCAATGAGCAAGCCTAGAACTAACTGGAGACCGTAAGTTCGGTCCTATTTATAGCTACAGAAGCGTGTGACTTTGATCCAAAATCTATTGCGTAGATAGGGTAAAGTCGAATACGTAACAGAGTGAACAAGCGGAAAAAATCCGTAAAAATTAGCATAATTAAACGAAAGTCTGACATTTCCGGGGTTAAGACGACCTTGCAGAGTCGTGACACTTTCGCGGGGTGTCATAACCGTAACAGATGACTGCGTCGTTACCGCGATCTGCGAGGGGTTCGACGAATTTGCCACACTTGTAGCTGAGGTGGTAGTACTCATGACCGTGACGATAGTTTCCACGGTTAAGGTCACCGGGCTAGTAATGACCGCCGAGGGCAATGATCCATCTGATGGTAGGTCATCCTCGTCCTGATCTGTCGCGTCCGTAGTCATTGAGGTAACATCCGATGCATGAGATGACATCCCCTTATATAGTTTCACTCCCTTCCTTAATCGCGAATACCTTTCTCTACGCGTACCGGAAGCATCCAATTGCAACGACTCCAATGCATCGGTCAGCTGATCGTCGTTTAAATCGTAGATTAAATTCTTTAATTCCCGAAATGTAGAGATTTCGGCTACTGAGTCTAAAAGCGCCATTTTTAAAGTTCAAGAGTTACAGCAAAATCGGAAAAACACTCGAAACCTTTCAAAACTCGAATCGCGCAATATTGTTTCCTGGTAACTAAATGAACAACAACAACAAACGAGGTTGTCACGGTTGGTAGGGAGAAGCCGTGTCGGTCGATGACGGTAATTGTTGAATAAATCGCAAAACAAATCACCAAATTAAATCAAAACAATTCTCAAATAAATCACATAGAACAAAGAAAGGCAAGTAATATCAGGAAAATGTGGTACCCATCGAGTATTAAATCAATGATAATCAGTAACAGCGTGAATCAAATGTCAGATATACAATTCCAATAAATCCAATGAATTATATAAATCAACAACATATAAATCAGTACAATTAAAATTTATCCGATAGTAAAATCCATAAATAATATTGTCAGTGGATGCTGAACTGAAATCAACAGACCTAGAGCGCTCAAAGCAGCTAAAAAAAATAATGACGGAAGATTTCGGAGTGAATCAGGCGCTCATGGCGGCCCAGAAGGATTGATTTGCACCCAAAAAGGTCAGGAGTATGCGTTTTGCGAAAATCACACGCGAATCTCCCGTATTCCTTTTAAATTTGGGTAAAATCCTACTTGAGATTTTGATTGCAAATCGTTAAATCAAACTCAGTTTAAATTAATCAATCATCAATTTAATCAATCATTGATTCGAGTTAGAGCCGAAAACCGAACAAAATTAAAGTAATTTAATTTAATTCGGAATTATTGCGAAGATTATACGCCAGAATTTTTCAAAATTTTTCACTATAGTGTGATCTTGTAATTTCTTCGAAAGGGTTTTCAAAAAGTAGAAAAATATTCCAGGGAGAGGAATGAGGGTTTTGGAAGACTTTGGAGATATATGCTTTATTTAATTTAAGCAGAGCTTCCGCTTCGAGAGTACTTAAGAGAATGGTCCCGAGCCAAGAGGCCAGTCGGTTTATATAGATTAGTGGTGAGTCATCTAATGACGTAAATGGTGGCCCTGATCACAGTTTCACCCTCCGGAGTTTAAATAACGACCTCGTTATTTTTAAACAAGGGTGAAGAGGGTGAAGCGGCGTTGTACATGATGACATGGGCTGCTGTTGGTGCTGTTGGAGAGTGGAAGATAGTGGTTGGGCCTCGGTTCCGGTAAATTACCTTCCCGCATGGTGTGGAAAACAGAAGTATACGGGCTAGTCGGCCTAAACCGCATTTCCATAGCATCCCCATTACCAGGAGGGCTAGGCTGGTGTACCCCAGTCGTTCTAGCCCGGTTGTACCCGTATTCCACCAAGAGTGATTACGTCGTTCGGCCAAGACTGCTTCGTATTCCTGTTGGGCTGTTTCCAGAGTGTGAGCTGAAAGCTTTAGTTGTTGCAGATTAATGTGATTGCTGGAAAATAGGGGTAAGGGTACATCATTAGATAAAATTTGTAGTTCTAGATTTGAGAAGTTGAGTTGTATTCTTTCTTCAATCACAGGCCTCTTCCGGGAATAGTGTGTAGCTGCGATGAATGCTTCGTCTTGGCTTACGGCGCTACAGTGGTGCTCTAGTGTAAGGATTGATGATCGAGATACGGTTTCTATTACTTCACTTCCCTCTGGACATCTGATGGTCAGTTTAAAGTTCTTTAAAGGCAGGAGATACCACTGGTATCCGTTGGAGAAGCTGTATATGAAATTATTCTTCATCGTGAAGTATTTTCGTTCGCAGGTTTTACCTTCTCGATTTAGGATCCACCCTAAGCAGGTCCCATCGAGATGGATTCGTCGGATGGGGTCTGATCCTTGACAGTATTTCGTATCTCCGGCTTGCTGGCACCTTAACTCCTTTAGTACAGTGTATGAAGTTTTGTCTTGTGATATGACGATGGGTTCGTCACGTATGCCATCGTATATGTAGTAGTTAAATGTGTTGTAGAACGGGAGTGTAGTGTATTTGATTACGGTGTATTCTGTAAGGTCCGGAATGGGTGTGTGAATTTTGTATATTAATTTGTGGTTCGAAAGTGCTACACTGATTGTGCTGATGCGAATGTATAAAAAGTAGTTGTTTTCTGTGAGTGGGTAAGTGACTTCCTTGGCAATGTTGTTTTTTACTGATTGAGGTGATCTCATGAAGTTCGCTGGTTTCCCTACTCGGTTGATCATTGAATCGATACCCGTCTCCACGCTGCATCCTATGTGTACTCTGCAAAGTTTTTTTGGCTTCCTTGGTATAATTCAACAGTTGTTGTATGTCCCATTGTAGCTCCTCTAGGTTTAAGAAATAGACTGTTTCCCAGGTTTCGTGGTATTTCCGGGCCTTGTAAAGCTCTTCTTTGATGACTGAATCCTCTAATGGTGAATATCATAGGATCCCTCTGCCAGGCAAATCTGTAAGAAAGTATTTTTATTCAGTGGCTCGGTATTTTTTTATTTGATTAAAGTGTCTAAGTTGTTCTTGTCCGCGTCGGAATGTGGTTACCGTCTTGGTGTTTGTGTTTATTTTTCGAATTGCTACTGGTTCGGACCAAGTGGTTTTTCCTTTCGCGCTTGTTTGAATTAAATCCCCTATTTCGTATGTCTCCTCTTCTCCCGTCCTTTTGATTTTCTTTTGGTTTACTTCTTTGGCTTGTGCGATCTTTTCTTTCGCGTCCCTGAGCTGGGCCAAATTTCTTTCTATTCTGCTCTCTCTAATCTCTTCCTGGGTTTCTTCTCGGTGCTTCGTAATCGCGTACAATAGTTCCTCTGGGGTGTATGTAGTGGTAGTATGTGGGCTCTGGTTGTATATCTTTGTTGCCTTGAAGAGTTTGGCCGCAGGGTCACTGCCTTCTGAGGTGTCTGCGAGTCTCTTGAGGCTGTCCTCTAGTAGTAGGAAATTTTTCCCTTCATACGTCAATTTGTCTGCGTTCAATACTTCGAACGGAGATTTGGCTGGTACTTTTATTACTGCGTCTGCCTGAATTCTTCTTTCATTGTTTTTGTTCGCACAGGTTGGGCATCCCTCTATGTAACTCAGAATCTGTTTGTTCATTTCTGGCCAGAAATAATGTTGTTGGATCTGTCTTAGGGTCTTGTCTGATGCCCAATGTCCGTTCTCGTGTGTCCGGGCAATTATGTTCTGCTGCATTTGAATTTTTCTGACAATTTTTGGATACATTGTCTTGATCTTATAATGTTGTTCCAATTTCATCATTTTTAGAGTTCGGTATATGAAAGAGGCCGCCAGGTTATAGTCTTCCTCCGTGACCCAATGTGTAATTTCAATGACTCTGGGGGTCTCTGTTCTCTCGTCTTCCCAGATTTTCTTTGCAAGTTCTAGTATGTCATCAAAGTTTCTATAGATTTCTCCGTTGATTTGCAAGTCTGGTTTCGTGGTTTTCTGAAGGTAGATGGGAGGGACTTTGTAATTGTAAAGTCGGTTTTGAAAGTTCTCATCCCCTTGTGTCAGTATGATCTGACTGTCTCTGCAAACCTGTTTTAGCTTTCTTATGTCATTGGTGAGGTAGTCACAACCCTCGCTGATTCGCTTTTGGATCTCTTCCTCTGGCATTTCTGCTAGCACGATGCGTGAGTTTTTCAGTGACAATACTGCAGTGTCGTATGTGGTGCTTTCTTCGTTTTCGGGTTCTCGAGGGGGAGTGGCTCGTGCTTCGTCCTCTGGTCCTAGGGTTTGAATGGTGTCATCAAGCAGTCCCATTGTCCAGTCATCTAGTGGTTCTTGGGGGGTTTCATCGAGGTTTGGACTCGTAGCATGTGTCGAGGGTTCAGATGTTTCTCCGGGGTTTCGTGTGATATTCAGGAGTTCCTGTACTGCTTCATATTTCGGGTGATTGGCGTCCAGGGGTACGTCTTCTTTCTTTGTCACCGGGAATGCTCGACTGAGTGCATCGGCGTTGGCGTTATGTCTCTCTGGTTTGTATATAACTTCGGGATGATAGTCAGTTAATTTTTGTGTGAGCCGGAACAGACGGGATGACATGTTATCGTGTCTGGCGTTCAGGAGTCCTTTAATTGGTTGGTGATCTGTGTAGACCTTGAATTTCTGTACGTAAAGGAGATGCTTATATTGTTTTATTCCCCACACGATCGCCAATATCTCCTTTTCTGTGGTAGAGTAATTGCGTTCTGCTGGGTTCAGGCTTCTGCTAGCAAAGCTTACTGGATGTTCCATGCCTTTTTCGTCAAGTTGGCTAAGCACGACCCCCAATCCTTCGTTCGAGGCATCGGTGCATAAGATGAAGGGCTTCTTTGGGTCCGGGTGTTTCAGGATCGGATATGATGTCAACAGGGCCTTTAGTATCATGAAGGCTTCTTCGCACTCTGAAGTCCAGGCAAAATCTATGTTTTTACTCTTCAAGTGATTTAGTGGATGCGCGATCTTTGCGAAGTTTTTTATAACTTGCGGTATTATGAGGCTAAGCCCCTAAACCGTTCGATTTCTTTAGGGTTCTTGGGTCGGGGGAATTCCAGAACTTTGTCCACATTTTTCTTAAGAGGCCTGACTCCTTCAGGTCCCACTGAGTGTCCGA
>NC_046663.1:5173380-5174418 GCF_010883055.1 Belonocnema kinseyi | reverse complement strand
AAAATGTGAATGCATTCTTCAACAATCTAGACATCGCAATGTTCCAAAGTGGGGTAAGCTACGATCCAGATCGCATCTGGAACATGGATGAGACAGGCTGCCTCACTGTACCAACAAAAACAGTGAAAGTCATCGCTGAAAAGGGGAAAAAAAGAGTGGGCCAAAAAACTTCCGCCGAGAGAGGCACAAATGTGTTCATTTCAAAGAAAAACCCGCTCTTTAAAGTCACTTAATACATGGAAAGCGACAGAATTTCGGTTTATTTTGTTATATTGTGTTCCGATAATTCTATTGAATATTATAGACGTAAGCCGTATGAAAAACTTTTTACTGTTACACTTAGCTTGCAGAATATTGTGTAACGACAAGCTGATAAAAAAATACCATCAGCATGCGAAACTTTACTTGCAGAGATTTTTTTTGGGATTGAAGGAATTATATTCGAAAATGCAAGTGATGAACATGCATTGCGTAATTCATGCTGCTGATGATATAATATTCACGGGTTGTAACTTCAGTAGAATTTCTGCCTTCTCATTTGAAAATTTCCTTGGGAAATTAGTCAATCTAATTCGCACAAAATTCCAACCGTTAGCTCAAGTTTGTCGCAGACTGCACGAATTATTTATGATAGATCCCCTAAAACCACAAAAACCTTACTGAATTCAAATTCTAAAAACCGTTGAAGATCAAGTGTTGAAATTGAGATATAAGCAATATATCGCAACAACTAAATCTCCTGATAATTTTGTAATGCTGCGAAACAAAAAATTGTTCAAAATTAAGAATATGAGACGTACACCAGATGGAGTACAAATCGAGGGAAAAATTTGGAAGGTGAAACAATTTCTGTTCCTATATCCTACTGACTCCAAATACTTGTGCATGTGGGAACTTCGTCCAAAAGCGCAAAACACATTATTTGATTACAATCTTATCTTGGTCAGGTTGTTACTTAAATTATGAATCCCATCATTTGTTCAGTCAAAAAATAGGATTGATTAAAGGTTTAGTGGACAGATGCATAAAATTAAGTGA
>NC_046663.1:5166839-5173280 GCF_010883055.1 Belonocnema kinseyi | reverse complement strand
TAGTGCCCCTGCATCGACAATGGTGACTAGTTGTCGTATTCCAGTGAGGGGATTGCCATCAGGTAGTTCGATTACATTTGGAGGACGAGGTGCAACAAACACAGTGTGCACAGGATCAGCTAATATAGCTGCATAATTGCCATCAGTAGATCGTGGGACGTGAATTTGCTCGTTAAAGGTAAAACGACCAAACTGTTCAATATACCAAGAAATTGGAAATATTAAAGTTGGAAAGATCTTTGAGTGACAGTTTCTTGTTTGTAAGTCCACAGGTCCTCTTTTCATGGCGGCTGACTGGCGTCAATTTGGACAGTGTACTGAGCAGTATCTTTGATGACAGTTTTAATGTAGTTAAATTCAGAAAAAATACCCACATATAGGTTACCTAAGGCGCAATAAACTTATAGTATTCGTAGAAATCGTGTACAATAATAATTACCTGATATTTATTGATTCTATACATTCATAATCAAAACCTTTTTAAAGCCATTTGAATCTTCCTGCCAGAGAATTTACTAGTTCGCAGAGTATTTGGTAAAAGGGTCTTAGCGTCTTGAAGTTTTTGTTCGTAAAACGGCGCATGCCGTAACACGCGTCAGGTACGAATGAACTCATAAAATTTTTGACATAAACATTAAAAGAAGCAATCAAAGAGAAATGTGCTACCTGTCTTCCGGGTAACGATGTTGTCTGAAATAAAGTAGAATTGTACGCGGGGGGAGGCGCTCCCTAAACTGAAAGAATGACGAGTGAAGCTCATCTTTCCTTTAATTATTTTTGTGGGTTGGTACCCTCACTCTCGGACTGAGAGTTGTTGGTCCTGTAAAGAAAGAAGAAAAAGAAAGGATCCTACCGGACTGGTCAAAAAATTTTGCTTCCTTAACTGCGTCCACACTGAGCTTATTCGAATAAATGAAATATAACAATAACACTCTTAAGAAAAATTTTGTGAAAGGGGACACGTCCTACAATGGGTGAAACGTGTCACATAATAGAAAAAGAAGGTACAAAATCGGCTTGATACAAGTTGTCAATAGGAAAAAATTAAACTACCGCTCATTCGTTTGAAGGGGCGAAGGCAAGCCAAAGGGGAGGTTGCGCCCTTGGCCTTCTCTGTCAACTTTCGATAAAAATAATTGAACGGGAGAAAGAAAAACCTTTTCTCACTCTTTGATTATTTTAAATAATCGCGAACACCTGACACCTGTCACTTTCCCAGAATTTCTTTTATAAATAATAGACAATGAGTCTAGAATTCATCTACGCCTTCAGAGATTATTACCCCATCTCATTATTACTGCCCCTGACTCACGCTTCACGATAAGGAAGTAATAATTTCTGAACACCGTGACTTGCTCCTGTTATTGGCCAAGGAAAAGTATAGTCTCGTGAACGAACTGAACTCCGGGATAGGTAGAGTTATATGCTTGTGACAAAATAAGAAAGCATAATTTCGTCGGGAAACAATTTTAATTAGAATTATTTTATAAATCGTTAATTTCCTTATTT
Organism: Belonocnema kinseyi; assembly: GCF_010883055.1. NCBI lineage: Eukaryota > Metazoa > Arthropoda > Insecta > Hymenoptera > Cynipidae > Belonocnema > Belonocnema kinseyi. Next base: position 5,171,771 of record NC_046663.1, on the reverse strand, counting down.
GTATGTTAGCTCGTTCTAGCTTTGCGCTTGGTACGCAGCCTCAGCAATACCTCTTAGATTACGAGCGGGCGGATTAGCTTTGTAACTTGTATAGTTTTAAACTAATGTGATTCAAAATAATATTTTCAAACATAGTTTTTTCTTTACAGTAATTCATTGTTATCTAATAAATTATATGATTTGTAACGATTTCAGAAACCTTCTGAAAAAATGTCAGATCTTCAATGGTTCAATTCACGTCACGTGACAATCGATTTTCGCTTTCACGCTTTCAAATTTTGGTCCTTCAGTAACTCAGCTCAAGATTCATTTACCTTTTCACCTGAACTAAATTTGAAACTATTCCCTACCTTGACATTTTCTTAAATATCCATTATATACTAATCTCATTTTTGATATATTTTTTCAAGTACACTTTGTAATTGACTTCTCGTATTATAATTCTTTTTGATTTGTCATTCAAGATTCTCTGTTTGAGACAAAAATATCTCTTCATCAGAATTGCTGAAATTTATTCTGGCTAATTTGAACTAAACAATTTACCATAATTTCATAATTTCTTTCACCTCTTAAAGCTTAATTAAATATGGTTAGTTCTAGACTTTACGTTTTTAGGCCCTGAAGAAAAAGGGTATACTTTCTTTTAATATACGTATTTTAAAAATATTTATGCCTATATTGCTACGGTTAGTTTTCCTTTTGCCCATCATTTTCTTTCAACTAAAAGCTTTCATTCTTCATGGTTTCGATGTACTCTATTACCTACCCGAATAAAAGGAAAGGTCTATAAACCAAACAAATATCTGTTAGTCATTTTTAAATTTCAAGTTTTTAGTTTTACTGGACCAGATTATATAGTATGTAGTTTTTCTTTGAAAGTTCTATAACTTAAATTTATCTCATCTTCTACATCCTGACAACTAACTGCTCTCTTGAAATTTTATATTATCAGTAATATTTTTCATTATTGATTTTAATCGGAATCCTATATTCATTTCAATCCTGATCAAAATATAATAATTTTGTCCTTCAACCAGTTCTTCTTATTTAGTGGGATTCTATTTTCTTCTCAATCTTTAATAAGTTGTTTTAAGAAATCTTCAAAATAATACTTGTTAATAGCTTTAATTATTTATTTATTTTTATGTTTGTTCCCAAATCAGCATTTTTCTCAGAACGAAATATATCAAACGTTCAAGCAATGGCAGGACAAGTGATGATTTCTCAAAGATAACATCAATTCAAAGTTTAGAACCGGGAAAATGTTATTCAAACATTTTACGCTACGGAAACAAGGAAGTGTCGCAAAGATCACTTCATAATTAGAAACTGTTTTATTCTAATCGTAGACTTTCAATTGACCCCGTTGACAATGATTATTTTCCAATAGTTGCCCCATTATCATAGTGATCAGTTCTAATACAAGATCCTCTAATGCCCCATCTCTCACTATCATTCAGTCAATTGAAAAACTGGGTTATTTAGACTATACAATCTCAGACTTCCAACACAGACTTTGTTCTGAGTACACAACCTTTTTTTCCAGAACACAGCCAATTATCCGGATACACAACCCTTTATTTCGGCAAAAGCCAATTATCCGGGTACAGAATCCTTTATTCTGACACACAGCCAATTATTCGGTACACAACCCTTTATTCCGGCACACAGACAATTGTCCGGGTACACAACCTTTTATTCTGGTACACAGACAATTATCCGGGTACACAACCCCTTATTCCGGCACACAGCCAATTATTCGGGTACACAACCTTTCATTTCGGCACACAGATAATTATATCCGGATACACAACCATTTATAAAATCCTGTATACTTCATCATCTATGTCAACACTTACTATAGCTGGTTTGACAATGGGATCGAAATTAAAATATTGCTGTCAATAAACGAAAAACATACCATCACATGTGAGTATACCTTAAAATGTATAGGCTCTCGATTAATATCATATCAAATCCAAATTGAGGCACATTTAAATATCCATTTATTAATTACACAAATATATCATATTTTCAAACCTCAACAATCTTACCATTTATTATTTGGTTTCCCATTCTAACCTCGCAAAATTCAGCAAAATGACTAGAAACCCTACAATAGTAGCACTTCCGTCCTCTGTCCCTCACGCATATTATTCAAAAATCGGACATTAGGACAATTTCGCTTGATATGTCCGATATTTTGACACTTGGGACATTTAATATCGCTCATTGAGCTAAATGACTAGTAGCACTTCAACCTCTGTCCCTCACGCATATTATTCGAAAATCGGACATTAGGACAATTTCGCTCGATACGCCCGATATTTTGACACTTGGAACATTTAATATCACTCTTTGATTTTTGATCTCGAAAATTTTGTTTTAATTGTTCACGCTTTAAAGTATGTTTTTTATGGACTTGGAAATCCTTACACGTATAATTATTCCTGTCACAATAATGACAACTAGATTCCTCTCTGACCTTTACAAATCCTTTGTTTGCCAATTCAGGGCAATCTTTTTTAAAATGTCCTAACTTATTACAGCAAAAGCATTATACCTTACTGATCCAACTACTTTTACCTTTAAATTTATTTTTAGTTCGCAAATGTGCTATTCTCTTATTTGAATTATGTACACTCTTCCAACTTTTTAACATAAGATCCTCCTAATTTGCGAATGCAATAGCTTTGCCTAGTGTATTTATCTCTGTATCTCTTATCTGGGAATAAATATTATAATCTAAATCACGTAAGAAATTTCCTATTGCTGTAGTTCTGTAAGCTTTACTCATTCCAATACTCTCTTCCCCTAGAGTATTTTATAAAACTTGAGAAACTAATAATTTGAGAGTCAGGTTTACTCTTGCGTCATATTCCTGAATAGTTTCACCCAGTTTAATTTTGACATTACCTAGATCTTGCATAAGTAGACTTATGTCTTTGTTTTTAAAGTAGATTTGATTTAAGGTTCTTAAAATTTTATCCAGAGTGCTCCCTCTTCTATCCTCAATATGATGTCTCCCTTTTCCAGTTATTTTAGTTCTAAATAGCATAGTTAAGCATGAAATATTAGAAGGGTGAATTAATGAAAAAGCGGCTCTACAATGATCATCAAACATAGTGAAGGACATATTTTTTCACCAAAGGAGGGAATCATCCCTTGAGCGATTTTGAAATTTTATTAAAATCAAGAGTTCCGGTCAAAGCAATTCAATTTTCTGACAAGGGAGTAGAAAGATAAACAGGCGTTTCGGATCTTGTTAAGGGAGAAGAATTTTCTAGATCTGAATTTATGGATGGATTAATATTGTTTGTTAAGGAATTTTGAGAAGAACCTGAAGCTTCAGTTTCGTCACTGGACGAGAGAGGGGATCGCTATCCCGAGCCCTTTTTTTGCACGCAAGTCAGGCATTTTTATTCACTTTATTATTAAAGGCTAAGGCTTACTTGTGGCTTTAATCCAATTCGCGATTTTATAATAAAACTTTTTCTTTTCTCTTATCAAAAATTAAAACATAATTTTGAAAAGACAATCAGAGTGAGAAATAATCACTTCACAATACATTAATTGGAATACATTTGGTGATCTGTAGGTTCCATTTAAATTTCCACTTGTAGATCTTGAAGACGTCCTTCAGATACGCCGAAGTTCTACAATCCAAGAAGTCCCTTGGAGTTCACGAGTTCAGTGATCCAGTAATGAAGTTCCGTTGAATTTTCAGGATTTATCATCCATTAAGCTTGCGGTTGATTACAGCTTATTATTACAAGAAGTCTCATATTTCTTTTACTTGACGTCACGGGCGTTAGTGGACCAATAACTACTCTATTCGCCCCTGGAGCATGAACGTTTCTGGACTAGTAGAAAAATTAACATTTAATCAGACAAACATCCAAAACCTAGCGCAGGTCCAACATGTAAGCTCGCTTAATCAATCGCGCGGGTGGACCATGCTGTAACCTCTTGACTACGCGCATCTATCACGCGCATGGTAGTGAGCGGCCAACATGTGCCCTTGCTAGCGGTGAAATCAATCGCCGAATGTAGGCCATTCACCTTACGTTCAATTCCGGAAAGCAGATGACCGTACTGATTTGCCAGCACAGTATCAGTTGGAAGGACTGATGTATATGGTCCAATGGTCATTCTTCCAATCCATTGGAAAGCATTTGGGTTAGCGAGAAAGGCATCCGAGAACACTGTAGTTGCATCATTCTGCATTACTAATATTCCCGCCTCGGTTAGTGCCCCTGCATCGACAAAGGTCATCGTTAAAGGTAAAACGACCAAACTGTTCAATATACCAAGAAATTGAAAATATTGAAGTTGGAAAGATCTTCTCGTTGCTTAAAACTTGTGCTTCAACATCAGGATCAGCAAGTCCAAACTCAGTACTATTCTAGCACGGAAATCTTTCGCTTCAAACTGCCTTGCGGTAACCATCGAATTCGAATAGCTATCGAATTTCTTCCGTTAAAACACTGCTCTGATTTGTTGAGGTTCAGGTCCATTAACTGTCGTTTAATGGTTAAAACCATTAGCCGCGAAATATAGGTCAGGTTTGAAAATAAATGATATAATCAATACAACGATTTATACATTCTGATAAAAACAACTGATTTATTATAAGTCATCGATATTTATATGTTCATGGATGACACATTCTCTTATTTCATCCCTAAAATAAACGACAATACTCGTGTATTGCACATCCAAACATTATTCGCGTAGTGCGCGACCGAGAAATCGATAGGTCGCAATGCCTTTGAATTGATTCTAATTCTTCTAAGTCCGTACAATAAAGAAATACTAAAAAGCCTTAGAGACGCAGGTTCATGGTTTTTTAAAGAGCACGCCGAGATGACGAGTATCCGCCAATTAACCTCTAATCAGGTTGAAACATGTAACTATAACTGACTTTTCTGA
>NC_046663.1:5164055-5166739 GCF_010883055.1 Belonocnema kinseyi | reverse complement strand
ACGCAGGTTCATGGTTTTTTAAAGAGCACGCCGAGATGACGAGTATCCGCCAATTAACCTCTAATCAGGTTGAAACATGTAACTATAACTGACTTTTCTGAGGTCTGCATTTCTATTTATAATCTCTTTTTGGGCGGGACTCATCCGTACTTTTAGCTTGTTACCAATAAAAATGCTGACGTCACTCACTTTTAGTGTCGAAGAATCAATCATAAATGGGGTCAGTTTGCTACTCCTACTGATTTTGGCAATTAAAGTTAGTGGCAGTTCAAAGATAATGGTTCAAAAGTCTATCATTTATCACCGTAAAACGTCAATCTCTTTGAGTGACAGTTTATTGTTTGTAAGTCCACAGGTCCTCTTTTCATGACGGCTGACTGGCGTCAATTGGGACAGTGAACTGAGCAACATCTTTGATGAAAGTTTTAATGTAGTTAAATTCAGATAAAATACCCACATACAGGTTACCTAAGGTGCAATAAAATTATAGTATTCGTAGAATTCGTGTATAATAATAATGATCTAATATTTATTGATTCTATACATTCATAATAAATACCATTTTAAAGCCACTTGAATCTTGTAAAAATACCGTCTGAAGATTTGTGTTTACTGTTTGTAAATAAAGCGTATATGCCTACACATTTCTTATACGCTGGGAAAAGCCAGTGATGCAGTTAACCTCAAGGGACATCATGAATTAAAAATTTCTCCAAACAATTTTCCGCCAGGCATGTTTACATTTAACATTGCATAACAGTTTAGCAAATAAAATTTGTAATAAAAAGAAAGAAATATAATTTATACGAATTTTACAATGCAACATACAATACAGGCTGACTTAAATATATGCTGTTTAATACAGCGTGGAGCCAGGGCATTACATACTTCAGAGGTGGTTCTGACCACCACTGTTAGGTGGCACACAAATTGAATGCGCGAAATTTAATTATACTTTGCTATTGTAGCTACGAATGAAATATTTTAATTTTAAGAAAATAAAAATGAATTCTTAATAATAATAATATAACATTAATATAATATTAATACTAGTCTTTGCGCAATGTTACAAAGTTGCAGATTTTTCTGAAAAGTTTACTTTGCTTTGCCTTTTTAATTAGGAGCCAATAATAAATAAACATTCGATAAAAAAACATTAAAAATATATTTTTCTAGCTGGGCAGGCTAATGCTAAAATAGTTCCAATCATGTGGTAATTTAAAACAAAACTTTTACAAGTCTTTCACAGGCTGTCCCCCCTCCAACTCATAGTTATTCCACTCTTTGTTTTTGCCTCTTGTGTAAGCTGGCCTTTTTGTTTAAATTAATTTTTTAAGCATTGGAAAAAACCAAAAATCATGCACTTAAAAAAGTACAATAATATTTAAAAAATGCTTCTTGTTGAGATTCACTTATTATTTGTTCATAACTGAAAAGTCCAAGTAAAACTAAAGATTTCAGAACAACAAAACTTTCTAGCTTTACTCTACGAAAAGATAGTTATAAACATTAACTAATTGTATAAATAAGCTCTTTTTAACTTGTATTAATTATTACCTCTCTTAGTAAAACGCGGAAAAAGTTTCAGAATTAAAAAAGCTGCAACTTTTTAGCACTTATCTAAGAGAGGACATAATAGAGAGAACAGCATTTATTTTCTCTCATGTATACCTTTCTCAAGGTTTTACGTTTGTTGTTTCCCTCTTGCTGTTTTGAGTAGTTACATGAATTTCTTTACAGATATATCCTTTTAACTCGATATAAACCCTTAACTATAACTATAATAATATAACACTGAAAATTAAAATAACAAAGCAATCGTATCAGTAAGCAATTTCTCATGACGTTGATATCACATTTTTTTACCTTACCATCTAAGTAACAACTCAGTACATCAGTGTAACTTTTGAACATCTCAGTATTTTAAGAAACATCGTTCATTCACACGCAGTCCTGATCTCCCTCATTCGCATACTCTATCCCTCCCCCGTGACCATTTCTCTGGCTAATTTGTCAAATTCCTTTGTATATCTGCAGAGACCGGTGCTCGGTTTACCTTTCATTATGTTCCATATTTTTTAGGAATACCCATTTCCGTTTTCAGATCGCCTTTTTAATTTCTCCACCCATTTCTTATCTATTTGTTCTTTTGCTTTTTTGCACTTCCAAATTTGTTCTGACTCTTTCTTTTCTTCGCCACAAAACCTACATCTAACATCTTTGAATCCTTTTTTTCCTGCTCTACCTACATTACTTCATCTAATCCTAACCCATTGCTCTTTATCATCATATCCTAAACCTTTGATTCCCCAGTATTCCTCTCACCCCAAATTAGTCTTCCATTTTTCGTAATCCATGCAATAAGCTGATTTCTCTATGTTTGCCCAGTATGCCCATTTTCTGGTCTCTATTTCTAAACTGCTCCTTCCTTCTTCCATTTTCCATAAATAAACTGGCGTGTTCCTATCCAAGCCCATCGCCAGCTTCATAAATCTACCATGGGCTCTCGCCATCTCTTCTCATCTTTCCCATCCCCAGACTTCCACCCCGTACAGTCCCCTGATTTGACTAAAATATCCATGATGTTCAGTCTTCTGTCCAGTCCGCTAATTCTTGCTCTTTTTAATATTCCTCAAGCCGCGTTTGATGTCCTTTGCATCTTCCCTGACACCTATTTAACATTC
>NC_046663.1:5157907-5163955 GCF_010883055.1 Belonocnema kinseyi | reverse complement strand
TGTTCAGTCTTCTGTCCAGTCCGCTAATTCTTGCTCTTTTTAATATTCCTCAAGCCGCGTTTGATGTCCTTTGCATCTTCCCTGACACCTATTTAACATTCTATCTATGCCCTCCACCCGTCGAGAACCAATAAACCAAGTATTTGAATTTGTTAACCACCTTTAACTCTTCCTCGTAACGGCGTTGAAAACCAGATTGACAATGAATCTTCTTTCGGATTCTGAGGTATTTATATTGCAAGGTTTTGTACATTATTCGAGTCATAGCTGTTATTTTCCAATTTAATCTTTGAACGGAACAGTTTCCATCTTTGTTCATCTCGAGAATGGCAGATCAATTAAATGGAATGTATATACGTATATGTATATGCGTACACATGTACATATACGTATATCACTTTTAAGTGTTTTGTGAGCGCCAGCCAGGCCCTTTATATAACATTATATAAAAGAATAATATTAAAACTCTGCCCGGAAAAATATGGAGAAAATAAGATTCGCTAATAACCTGAAAACGAGGGAAGAAAACAGGGGGAGGATGAGGACTGGTATTTCAAGGGGTGGGGTCTTAAAGATCCAACGTCCAATCTCTCTTAGCAAGAAAAATAACACTACTGCATTTATTTATGACTAAAAATGACACTACGGTATTTATTTATGTCTATCGAGGAACTTAGACCACGTGGTCGGACACAATCACGCAAAGCTCAAAATCAGACACGCGAGAAAATTAAACATCAAAACTGAACACGCGAGAACACAAAACAAGGGTCCAAGCGAGGCATCAGCTCGATGCGAAGCCAGAATCTTTAAACTCCGCGGTTCTACTTGCCCGTTGCGTCGCTCGCCAAAATACAAAGAAAAAAATTTACCTTCGACATCTTTCGTGGGGCTAACTCTCAAGGATCCAATACGAATAATCCAGATCAAAAAATATAAAACGAATAATCCAGTACCACAAACAATAGTTTCAAAAATCCTGTAAAAATGCGTTAATTTGCGATTGATCGAAGCGCACGTGTTACTACCAAGGCGTAAACAGAGCTACCGATTTTACATATTATAACCTTTCGGTGGTCGCTCGTTGCATAGTCGTGTCTCGATGTTGACGTCCAAACGATTTTCCATCCGAAGACCGATGAGAACCCACTTGCCAAGTTTCCGACCATTGGTTGTAAATCTTCCCCATTGCCCGTGCCAATGTGATCAATGTGACGTAGAAGGATCAGGGTAGCGTTAGGTAGTGCGACAACTCCATGGTATGATGTTTGCAGTGTTGCAAAGATGGCGACGTACTGCGAGAGTTCTGATTGGCCCAAACTGGGCTCTGACCATATCCGGTAACTGTAGTGATATAGTTACTGGATTGGTTCTAGGTGGCCATACTATGGAGTGGCAGTTGTAGTCGTCAAACCTCAGCGTCAAGATGGAGAGGGAAACTGTGAATTCTCCGCCGAGTGAAAGCGTTCCCTTGATGGGAAGTTGAGGCCTACATTCTCGTGCTGAGATCGGAAACTAGAGGCACAAGATGGCGGAAATGAGGTTGGTGATAAGTAATTCACCCTGGTCCTTAGTAAATTCGGCACACCCTTGGTGGTGACAGCTCATCTCTTAAGTCCGTGGCGTTGTTATCGTTCTCGGAGATTTGAAGGCGGTGGATAAGCCAGACAACAAACGTTCGGAAGGTATAAATAAACAATTAACAATTTTTTTTTATGAGTACCCTGTGGTTGAGACTCCTTTCTTGGCCCTGGAAATGTCGTTCGCGAATCATGAAATTGAATCCCCTTTTAAAAGTGACAGGTCTATGAAATTTACCCTGTCACAACTCCCCCCTACTTAAATCGGATCTCAAGGTTTTCCTCTTTACCTCTCAGCAAGCGACCCATACGACCAGAGCCTCGGTTGACCCCTCCAAGTGCACTCATCAAATCTCGATTAATCAAAAATAAAAGACGGAAAAGGCGAAATCAAAATAGATCAGAGCAACTCATAAAAAAAATAATAATGATAGGGCAAAAGAAAAATTAAAATAGACCAAAGAAAATCGTGAACTAATATGGAAAGAAAAGCGTAAGGTCCTTATCTAAACCCAAAATCATAATAAAAGGAGAAAAAAACGGTAGCATAAGTCAAAACCAAAATTAAAGCAAAATATGGTAGATGAAGGCATAGATCGAAATGAGGTAAAGTAAAATAAAAATAAGAAGTTAGAGAAAGCGTGAAGCATAAGGGTTGTTTGAGAAGCTTAAGCTTAGAGCGAAGGAGTGTTAATGTCCCGAGGTTTTTTGCACCAGGTACAAAATCATAAAACGGTTACCTTCAATCTGGCAGGAACTCGGGTCCTCCTAGCTCGGCTGGTCTCATAAGAGTTAACTTTCGATTGGGGTCGTTTAAATAAAGCAAGGGCATGATTTGAATGTTTTTAACAAAAAATTTTATTTTACCAAGGAGTTGTTAAGAGTAAAAACGATAGTTTGTGTTTTTAAAAAGTAGTCGAATTGCTTTTTAGGCAATTCGACGTTTTTATTAATTCTTTTAGAAAAATGCAATCGATGAGCAAGACTAGAACTAACTGGAGACCGTAGGTTCGGTCCTATTTATAGTTACAGAAGCGTGTGACTTTGTCCCAAATTCTATTGCGTATATAGGGTAAAGTCGAATACGTAACACCCTTCTTTTTAGACAAGGTTTAGTCCTCTGAACCTATTTTAAATTTCCTACGCTTAATTGGTTCTATTTGTTTCATTAGAGGTTGAGCAGAGGCAGTATATGTTACAATTTGTGGGGAGATTTGATTTTTTGTTTTGACGCAAAATAAACAGAGTTGCTTGGGTAACAATGCTCTAATTAATTCGAAAATACCACATTTATTCAATGTCCATAATATTATTCATAATAATGAAAAGTATCCTATGTACTTAAGCCCGTCTAAACTAGTTTCTACCCATGTTCTTATACGTCGGTGAGTGGCTATATTTTTTAGTATATTCTCGGTATCATCCAAGCTTAAGCGGGCCTGTTTGAGTTCGTCGTTACTTATCTGCTTCGGAAGTTGAATTAGTTTTTGTTCTAATTTCTTTAAGTCTTGTTCGTCACAATTAATGTCATAAGTTACATTAATCCAATAAGTTTTCCTTTCTTCTAAATGCTTAGGTAGGTCTATCTGGTCATAATTATTGTATATTTTACAACTGTTAACTTCTATTTTAGCAGGATTGATTATTTCTACAGTTGTCAAATTGTCATCGCAACTTATGTCTAGTTTTATTTTAATAAGAGGAATTATAATATATCCATTGGAAATAGGTATAAAGGTTTCCTTATGAAGTAAATACGGAGACTGATTACAGTTTATTTCTGAATATCTTTTGAAGAGGCTTGCTTCGCATGTTTTGCTATCCATTAGTTTGAGGTTTGGTTGATTTCGTTTATAGATCAGGTAACTCGTTATGGCTTTAAATGTTCAATCGTCTGTTTGTCTATGGGAACGTATGAATCTCTAAATATAATTATTAGTTCATGGTCAGGTATAATAGACAAATAAAAGTTTCCTTTCTTTTCGGGAATGGGAATAATTTTTTGTAAAGATCCTTCTTCTTTTTCTAAGACGGGTATGTCTAGAATATAAGTAAAAAGTCCTTGAACTATTGCCACGGAGAGTGAACTAATATCGAGGATGTACTAGTAATTTTCTTCCGTTTTGTCAAAATGATAACGTGTTCTATGGTGGTCTTCAAATTCTTGTAGCATTTGTTTTAAAATTGTAGGTGTTAAAATTTGTGAGTGTGCTATACCATGTTTGCCGTCATTAATAGCATCGATGGCGGTATCGATGTCTTCATTCATTTCGTCTATTAGGAGTGTAATCAATATAAGTTTGGTATTGACAAAATTATCCTTAGTGTTATTATTTACTGTTTGACCTAGTTTTTGTGCTAATCCGATTTCTTTTTTTATGGATAAATATTCTGTTGACGACGAATCTAATATTAATTTTAGAATCTTTGTATGATTTGATAACACTGATGCTATAGCTTTATTGCCAGAATATAATTTATCAAATTCAGAATGTATTTGGGTTAAATCAGATTCGGATAGTGTTCCAAATAAAGTTTTAGAGATATCGCCAACGAAATTTGCTAATCCTGTTTTATGCCTCTGTTTTCCAAGTAATTTGTGCAGGATCGTGATTTTAGAAGCCAGTCGGTTAAATCTTCCTTTGACTAATTTTAATTCTTCCTTTGGTGTACATGAAATTCCACAAGCTCGTTCAGCTAGAATTAGGGTATGTTCTATTTCTTCCAATCTTTTTTCTGTTGTAGTTAAATTTATTCCTATAATGAGTCTCCATTCTTCGTGGTAAAGATGTACGTTTCTTATTCTTCTACGTAGACATTTCCCTTTAGTTCTTCTCATTTGTAATATTCTCTAGCAACAATTATTGTCGTGCAGATTAGCAATAACGTCTTCATCTGAAAAATAAGGCATTACTTGATCAATATGTATTCGAATTATTTTGTGTTTATCCCTTAATCTAATGTTGTTGTTATCTATTAAATCTATTACTTCGTATGGACCTTTCCAGTTAGGATCTAATTTATTGGTCTTGGTATTATTTTTAATTTTTACTTTATCGCCTGGCTTGTGGATCGGGTGCGCTCTTACTATTCCTTCGTCCAATCGTTTTTTGGTTTTTTCTTGTTCTAATTCTATCCTCTCTCTTATTTTCATAATATTGTGGTCGTGTTGTAGTTTCCATTTTTTAATTAGGCCTTGATACGTAAGATTAGTTGATGGGGCTATTGTAGATGGGATATTAGGTTCTCTCCCAAAAGTAGCTTCAAAGGGTGTTATTCCTAAAGTTGTATTTTTCATAGTGTTTATTGCGAAACTGATGAATGTTAAATTATCGTTCCACTCGTTATTGTTTTCAGCCATTGATGTTTTAATTAAATGATTTAAGGTAGAGTGAATTCTCTCAATGTTACCATTTGATTGAGGATGAAACGCAGTTGTCTTAAAGGGGTAAGGCCACCATGCGCGTAAAAAAAAGGACATTTTCAGGAACGTTTTTCGGAAGTACAGTGAAAGCTATTGAATTTTCTTTTTTAGTTTTTAATCAAGTGTATGTAAACGTACAAAAAACATTTCTTTTTACATAATTTCGATATAAAATGGCCTTTTCCGGATTAAGTTTCTGCGGCTCGTTTTTCGGGAGGTCCAAAACGGGCGAACTCGCTGTACCTTCACATTGAAAACTCTAACAAAAATCCAAACATTTTTTTTAAATATATATCATAAACTAGTGAACTACCTTAGGGGATTTTGAAAAAACTAATTTTTTGACAAATTGTAAGCATACGAGCAAAAACTTCATTTTTTGACGTGAAAATTTCATATTGCATTGTTTATAAAAAAAAAAGTTTACAACATATCGAAAAATCCCTACGTGGTTCACTAAATTATATGTTTATAAAAATTTTCTCAAAATTTGAAAATAATCTATTAAGATTTGTAGCTGCTATTAGTTCGCCCGATTTGAAAAATGGTGTTTCGAGAAAAATGCATTTAATGTTTTTAGTAATATTCTAGGGTCAATAATTATATTACCTTTTAATCTGCGATGCCTGCACCGTAAAGTTGGTCTTCTAGGTTAACGTTGAGTTCTTCTTCTTCTTTTCTTGCGGTTTTCGAGGTTATTCGGGCAGTTTTTGCAGCTTCAGTCAGCGATCGGTCCGAAAAATCGATACGAAGTTCGTCTGCCTCAACGCAGAAGTTGTAACAATTGCACCCAACTGTCATGTCCAACTGTCGTATAACTTGCATTACACGGGAAATTCCATCGTTAAAAGTGCATACTGTCAGGTTCCCAGCAATGTCCAGGACGTTTTTTCCACTTGATCTGGTTTTTGGAGCCATTGCCCACACTGTAGCGTTGAAGCCCTCGTTGTTATTTTGGGTAAAACCACCTAGGCATCGGTTGAGAAGGTCGTCGCTGCTTAAGTCTTCGTAAATAGGCTTGATTGCTTCGAAAACGGTTTTCGA
>NC_046663.1:5153751-5157807 GCF_010883055.1 Belonocnema kinseyi | reverse complement strand
TGTTCAGTCTTCTGTCCAGTCCGCTAATTCTTGCTCTTTTTAATATTCCTCAAGCCGCGTTTGATGTCCTTTGCATCTTCCCTGACACCTATTTAACATTCTCTCTATGCCCTCCACCCGTCGAGAACCAATAAACCAAGTATTTGAATTTGTTAACCACCTATAACTCTTCCTCGTAACGGCGTTGAAAGGTTACAGGTGCAATAATTCTAAATTCTGACGCAAAAGTAGCTTGAAGAGCGTTAACGTATTTTTAAGATACAATTTTAAAATGTAACAGCCGAAGCAAAAGACTAAGAAGAATAAGATTGTTTCAAAACCTCGGAAATAAATGCGTTTGAAATTCGCGGGATCATTATCCGTTGAAATTTGCGCGTTTTTATACATGTGTGCGAAGAAAAATCGTCACGCGTCATATATACGTAATGTGAGGCACTTCATCGCACGCGTAAAATTGGCTTTTTTCACTTAAAAATTAGAAGAGTACAGTTTACGCATACCTGGTGAAAATTCTAGATGTTGATCCTTTGAATAATACCGTTGAAAATATTCCAAACCTGCTTCTATGAAGAAAAATTCCTGAAAGTCATTTAAAGGACGTTAAAATTGGCGGGAGCCCACGCCAGACAAGAATTTCCAAATTTATATAAATTCCATAGCTGAAGCTCGTTATGTAAATTCCATGGCTAGTGCTAATATTAATCTCCAAAGTAGTTTAGTTGGTCTATTGCCCACAAATGACGCCATTCACGTCGGGGTCATCAATTGTAGGTTGATTAGTCAATTGAGATAATCGACTGCGGCCACTCCTCTGAGTGGCGCAGTGTGGGTACTACGACCCTACACATCCCGGCCTAGTACGGTCATCTATTATTGAGTTGTAGAAGTTCCTTGAATACCGCCAAATTCGGATTATAGTATTTTCATTTTACTTCCAATTTTTTTCCATTTGAGTCCGTTTCTGCTTTAAAACGTTGAAACGTTTGCCTGAAATTGGGATGGAAAAGCTTTTTCCTCGAAATTAAAAACACTGAGAAACTCGCAGTTACTTAATATCTTTTATATATCTGTTCAATTTAATTTAAATTAGGTCACGCACTCTCACAATTATAAAGGTCATTAGTTTAAAACGCATATAATTTCTTGTAGTAATTTCCAAAGTAGATCCGAAAAATCGACAACGCACTGGACAACAACTGCCGACTGTAACTGACTACAGATTTCAGAATTCTGACTCCTCAATGACTGAATGACTGAATGACTTTGGTGTGTTAAATATATCCTTATATAAGATCCTTATAATATATATCCTTATATAGGATTATCTGACTCATCCCCTGTCTAAAAAAACGCTTAATCATTCTTTTTTACGACCTTAAGGAGCGTGTGAGTTTGTCTAGGGATGATTCACCCGTGTATACATTTTAACTTGACCTATTTTCCACGCTCTTAAGTTTCTAAATTTATTACAACTTATGACCCTAAGATTACTAATGAGTGACTAAGCTTTATTCTAGAAAAGTTGAGTGACAATTATATTTGAGAATTTCAAACAATTCGGAATTTCCCGTTAGATGCAAAATTATCCATTATAATACAGATCTCTAGCTTTTTATAATGGCTGTTTCGGATTCTTTGCGCGAAAGTCGATTGCGCAAAATTTAAATTTCATTATACTTCGCTATTATAGCTACGAATGAAACATTTCAAGTTCAAGAAAATAAAAATAAATTTTCAGGTCCGAATCTATTTCAGTTCATGCAACTTCAAGTCACAGAATCAGTCGCCTCTACAATATGTTGCTCATTATAGACTTTAGTGTGCGGCATCTTTTGTAGAGCGTTTCAAAAATAAGCAAATTGTTTTCTTAGAATTTATTCAAATATATCATTGATAGAAAAATTTAATTTTTCTAGGAAAATTCTCGTTCACCACAAAAATTGTTTAAATTAAAGAAAACTTGAAACTTCAAATACTGATACTTTTAGAACATTTTTTTATTAAATCGGGAAAGGACGTGTCGCTTAATTTTCTCTAAAACGCAACATATTTTTTCGCCAAGAAAATCTACGATTTAAGTTCACTTCTGGAGTCTGGGAAAAAAATTTTTCTTGAATATGGCCCGGAAATTTGTTCGAATTGACACTAAAATAAATCCACTGGTTGTTTTAGAAGAAAAATGATATGTAAAGGTGGCGTAAGCGCCATGAAGTTTAACACGTGTTTCCCATAAGAAACAAAGACCCTTTTAAAAAAATTGTATTTAAAATTGTGAATATTAGTTCAATTGAACTAAATCGCAAGATTTCTCTTCACAATCAGCCATAGTATACAGGTGAATAATTAATTTTTAAAAAATACCCCGATAAATCTGTTTTCAGGGTTACAAAAAACCCTATGAGTGAAGAAATGGGGTTTGCGAGTTTTTTACGCTAACTATCATTGTGTTGCGCTTTTTTAAATGCAATTTGTTTCTAGTACATAAAATACCACTTTATACTGATAAATTGATATTTTAAGAAATTCTTTTTAGCAATTTAATCTTAGATTAATGCTAGAAAATTTGAGGATTTTCTACAATTTTTCACTATTTGTCCAATTTTCAATTAAAGTGAGTTACATTATAAATCAAAGTTAATAAATTAATTGTTTAAGCAATTTATTATTATTAATATTCAATTGGAATGCTAGAAAGTTGAGTTTGTTTCTGAAATTTACAACTATTTGTCTTTTTAGATATTATTTTACTTTTTTAACTGAATTATTTTTGCTTCTTTTCCAAAATTAAAAAAATTTATTTAAACAGGAAAGCTCTCTCACACAAGAGGCGAAAACAAAAAGGCAAGGTGCAAAATAAAAATTTGGACTTAAATTTTTTTTTATAAGCCCCCCCCCCTAAAAATATTTTAAATGTTTTTTGATCTAATGTTTATTTATTATTTGTGCCTAACTAAAAAGGCAAAGCTGAGTTTAAAATTTCATGAAAATCCGCAACTCTCTAACATTACACAAAGATTATTATTAAGGTCACATATTGTTTTTGAGAATTTATTTTTATTTGGTTAAAATTGAAATGTTTTATTCGTAGCTATAATAGTAAAGTATAATGAAATTTAAATTTCGCGGATTCGATTTTTGCGCCTTTTACCAGTGGTGTTCAGAACAACCTCAACAAAATGTCTTTTGAGATTTTGAGGTTAACGCGCCTCTCATTCTCATGTTTCGCTGGTGCCATTACAATTGCCGATTTAATGATTAATTTGTTCATTATAATCTACCATATGATAGTAAATAACTTACACTCTTGATTTTGACCGTCACCCCCGCCTGCATATACTCCGAAAGGGTGAAATAATATACCGTCCATATTTGGTTATAATTGTGTGTCGAAATAAGCTACCGTCGGCTATTTCAACATACATGAATGGCGAAACAGCCACTTTGTATTTATTAGGCTGCGACTATTGCCAAAGATAATATCTTTGCTATTGCGCCATACATGTATATTGGAATAGCCCACGGTAGCTTATTTCGACATAAAAGTATGGTGAAATTGTCGAAATAAGTAGAGTAAGTTGTTTATTATTATATGGTGGATTATAATAAATCAATTAATCATTGAAAAGGCAATTGCAATTGCACAAGCGACAAATGAGAAGTCCGTTAACCACAAAATCACAAAAGATGGTCGTTACGTCCAAACTCTGCTATCGAATTTCTTCCGTTAATGCTTTGGACTGAGTTGTTGAGGTTCAAGTCCGTTACCTGTCGTTGAATGATTGAAACCATGAGCCGCAAAATATAGGTCAGGTTGGAGAATAAATGATTTAATCAATACTACCATTTATACTTTCTGATAAAAACGATTGATTTATTATAAGTCATCGACATTTACATGTTCATGGATGACATATTCTCTTATTTGATCTCTATAATAAACGACGATACTCGTGTATTGCATATTCTGTGAATATTAATTTATTATTTTTAATACATAAATATAACCAATATTTGAAAGTTTTAAATGATGAGAACTTATAATATTTCACTTCATAA
>NC_046663.1:5152441-5153651 GCF_010883055.1 Belonocnema kinseyi | reverse complement strand
TTATGAAGTGAAATATTATAAGTTCTCATCATTTAAAACTTTCAAATATTGGTTATATTTATGTATTAAAAATAATAAATTAATATTCACAGAATATGCAATGTTGGTATCAATTAATCAATAAATATTGCAGAGGGTGAGTCCGGTCACCTCACATCCCGTTTCCGAGGACCGTTTCAAACTTGGAAAGATGGTTCGATTTGAGCCCCCCCCCCCTAACCTGTATTCATTGTGTTTTGGTTATTTATTACAAAACTATGCTGTGAATTGCTAAGGTCCAAACAAAGTTTTCTGAAGCCGTTCTAGAGTCATTTTCGGTAACACTAATTCATCCTCACTATCACTAGAACTGTCGCTTTCCATGAAAAGAAGCGTCTCTAATAAAGTTTCATAATTTGCAACATCTGCTGCCCTCTCAGCCATTTCACCCACGACGAGGCCCGCAGTAAAAAATAAGCATTCAATGATCGCTTCAGTTGTCAGGTTGTCAGCAATGGCACTGTGCCCACTTTCCGAACGTATACAAATTCTACTGGCAGGACTAGTACTGTCAGTCAATTCTCGAACACAGCCTAAGAGTCGCAGGTTCAAGGTTTTTAAAAGAGCTGATTTCGGCAATTAAAGTGAGTGGCAGTTCAAGGAAAATGGTTCCAAAGTCTAACTTTATTTACCGTAAAACGTCAATCTCTTTGAGTGACAGTTTCCTGCGTGTAAGTCCAAAGGTCTTTTTCTCATATCGTCTGACTGGCATTATGACTAATTAATGATTCTAAAAATAGCCCAAGATCTCAAGTTCTCGGACAAAGCTTGGATAAAATACCTACATACAGGTTCCCTAAGGCGCAATAAACTTATAGAATTCGTAGAATTCCTGTACAATAATAATTACCTAATATTTATTGATTCTATAGATTCATAATCAAAACCTTTTTAAAGCCATTTGAATCTTCCTGTCAGAGAATTTACTAGTTCGGAGAGTATTTGGTGAAAGGGTCTTAGCGCCTTGAAGTCATTCTTCCAATCCATTGGAAAGCATTTGCGTTAGCGAGAAAGGCATCCGAGAACACTGTATTTGCATCATCCTGCATTACTAATACTCCCGCCTCGATTAGTGCCCCTGCATCGACAATGGTGACTAGTTGTCGTATTCCAGTGAGGGGATTGCCATCAGGTAGTTCGATTACATTTGGAGGACGAGGTGCAACAAACA
>NC_046663.1:5149724-5152341 GCF_010883055.1 Belonocnema kinseyi | reverse complement strand
TATAATAACATTTGTAATAACATAATCAAAAGTATGACAAAAATGAAAAAATTTATCATAAATATATGTACTTATGTAAGTTATTAAATGTATAGAAATCAGCGTAACTATAAATTCTATTTGTACAAAAATAAATGGTCGGTTGCTTCTTAGTTTTAACAGTGGAGTTGTGATAGGTATTTTAAGAACAACTTGAGTATTTTTTTATTATGCTGTTAAACTCTATGATATCGTTATTGAAAAAAGAATGAACTCCACAGTTTACTCAGCCCTCTCACGAGATGTGTAAGGTACTAAATGAAATAAATTAATGATTTAATTTGGAACCTATATATACTCCATACGGCAAGTTGAGCAATCCATCGAGAGAGAAAATGTTTTTAAGCCTTTAAACCCACGTGGCTTAGAATAGCATAAGAAAACGTAAATTGCGTGGCATAGGTGCTTAATTCAGAAAGTTTCAGAGTTTGGGAATTTCTTAGAGCGGTCGACGATTGAATTTCTAAAGTAGCTAATTAATTAGACATGCATTAATTTATTACACATGCATTACATTTCTTAATTTGCGCGGTTCCTTAAAAAGGGTTACTTTATACGAAGACTTACTTTCGTATTCGCGACATTCGATGAAAGTATCATCAACATCTCCTGCGTCTTCTGGAGGCTTCAACAGGACTTGAAAACACTGATCGCAATCCCATTTCTTGGTTGTTGCATGTGCTGCATAGCTAGAAAAATATGAAATTGAGCTACCTTCATAGGTACCGCTATACGCTTGAAAAGGTAGAATTGAATTGACGTTTTCATATTCGTATAACTGGCTCACGAATTCGTCAGCATTGACATGGAAATTCTGATTCTGTGAGTCTGTTTTCAATACTGTCATCATCATCATCATCATCATCATCATCATCATCATCATCATCATCATCATCATCATCATCATCATCACCATCATCATCCTCACTATATAAATCATTGTTCACTTCGATGATAGAGTGTTGGATGCTGGACTGACGATCAAGGTTTTCAGTTAGAAGAGTATCTTCACTATCATTATTTTCAGTGATATTAGCTCTCCGAGAAGATGCGATGCTGTGTTTCACTGAAAGCATATGACGAATTATCAATCGAAGCATGTAACATGTGGGATTGGGATTGAAGCCTCCTCTTCCTCGGAATCGTGCAAAGAGCATCTCTATGGAGTCTGCCGTGCACAGTCTGTCTGCACGATTGAAAACTTCTCAGTTTCCAAGACACACCATCGTACAGTTCCAAAAGACCGCGAATTGTCATTTATAGCCCATGTTGCTTTTAAAGCGTTTTACTTTCCGTTGATTTTCTTTCTTTTTTTTTTAAACAATTAAAATATTCAATAAAAGAAAATTTATAATCCCTGGTCTACAACGCTTCGAGCCTCACGTTGGGCGCCAAAAATTTATAGCGCTACTCCCAGCCTTGAGGGATACAAAGCCAGTAGTGACATCACAAATTTCTGGACTTACCTTTAAGGCGCCAGACACCTCCTCAGCGTCAATTGACAATAATTACTTAAACTCAGATAGAAAAAAAATAGATGTTAACTTTCTCTTATAATAAGTCCCTAGCTCACGGAGAGGGATAAAGTGAGGGCGAAAAACGAGTAGACCACTTAAATTTTGTTAACGCAAAATTAATGAATTAAATTTATTAAAGGACGTTATAAGAAAATGGTTAGAAAGAATAATTATAAGGTTAAACGGTAGAATTTAATTTCTCTGATGAAGAAAAACAAGATCTTGCCTGAAGGGCATGACCTGACAATGGTTACACTTTATATTTCAAAGTAAATCAACGGACTACAAGAATTAACATATAAACGGAATTTTGCTTAAAACTAAAAGTACACAAAAAAAAGGAACGTACCATATTTCAGTCAATTCACTTATAAAAAAAAGAGTTTCCGAATGACACAGAACGAAGACCGAAAACTGACTAACCAAAAATTATCATCTTAAAATCATCGCGACGAATAAATTTTATTCGTGTACTCGCGGAAATACAATAACCTCACACAAGCGATATAAAATCCGGAAAAACAATTAATACACAATAATTCAGAATTGACGGTAAAATAAGCAGAAAGAACAATGACTCAAATAGAGAGGAATCGACTGACGCCTACCTTGTTTCCGTTGGGAAAAATATCCATAGTACAACGATTCCTCCTCTCAGTGGGAACGACCAACATGAACTGACTTTTAGCGTCGTTTTTCTGATCTTCCCGCTCATCCTGCTCGTTCTCAGCCAGTGTCCGGTAGGTGCTGCCCTCTTACGCTCCACGTCCGACCTTCATCGGTAAGACTGGTTCCACCATAACCATCCCTGGTAGTTGTGCACTAGTTCTCGTCTGATGTTAGACGTGCCGGTAGTAGTAAAATGGCCGCCTGTCAGTCGTGCCATGTGCTGAGCCGGTTGTTATCCTTACAGTCTTTAATAATTTTCGACAGTTGGTTTTTAACTCCGGATTTGATGAATTAATATTGGGTCGGAGTAGAAGGTGGACCGTGGAAGTGTGTTCGGTGGCGGCAATGCCGTAATGTGAGTGCGATCCGTGAGTGGCTGTGTCGAAGTGTTT
>NC_046663.1:5148511-5149624 GCF_010883055.1 Belonocnema kinseyi | reverse complement strand
TAAAAATGTTGTTTTATTTTTATTTTTGGGTCATATTGGAGCGTTGCGGGGAGGGTGGGTGTGGTTTGGAAATGAAATTTATTAGTATGATTTTATTTCGTAAACATTCCTCTTAAATCCCTAAAAAACTTGACACGTTTCGATGAAACCCTGGAACATGAGTTCAATTTTGCGAAAAATAAAAATTTCCCCATGTTATTTAAATGGGGGTTTGAGGTGCCCGGTGGCACGTGTTAATATTCGAATTTCGGAAAAAATACGGATTTTCTTTCTTCAGAAATGGAAATTGGGGGGGGGGGGGGGGTGTCTTTCCCTGTAGCTCGAAAAGCGTTTTTTTGGATCACCATAGAATACATATAAAAAGAAGAAAGTATCGGAAAATTCCAGTAAAAAGTAATGTTTAGCATTACATTTTTTTTTAGAATTACCAGACAATTTGTTTGAATCTTATATTGAAGATTTAGTTAGAATAAGGAATATTAAGTATGCTTCAAAACAGATAATAATTACCTTCAGTAGATGTTTGTAAAATTTTCTTGAATGGCTCAAAATTTTTCTTAAGGGTTGGTACAGCCAAAATCGATTTTAGGTTCGGAAGGCTTTTTCTGGCTCTCATTTCCTTGGCGACAGAAGCAGCTTTATCCTTTGAATGAATTTCGGATCCACTGCTGTACACATACTCGTGGGTATTTAACTTCTTTAACTTGTTAACTGTTTCATAATAAGTTTCTGTATTAAAGTTAAAATAAGTTAGTTTAAGAACGACAAAAGTATCCAATAAAATGTATCTAGAATTAAAAATCAAGAATTATCGATTTAAAAAAATTGTAATCAGCACTTATATATTAGGCTTTTATTTGAATTAAAATCAAGAATTTATATCGAGAATTATCGACTTTGAAAAAATGGTAATGACCATTTTATAGTGTACTCCGGCCAATGATCTGGTGCGTCCAACTGGCATTCAACCAATTTATGTAAAATTGTATTAGTTTCATCGGTGTCGTACGCTGGAGGCATGAACTTTGAGACATATCTTTTTTTAATGCTGTTATAGCGTATCCATTTGGTTGGAACACAGTCCACACGTCTCACCTTTTTAGGACCTTTTTC
>NC_046663.1:5146738-5148411 GCF_010883055.1 Belonocnema kinseyi | reverse complement strand
CAATTCCCCAACAATTTTTTAAATCTTAAAAACATTAACTTTTTATTATCCACCAAAATTTTATGAAAAAAAAAATAAAAGAAATCAATGATCTACAGGGACATTTTTGAAAAATAACAAGAAACGAGATATTAGAAAAGGAATAAAAATTTTGTTTTTGTTTTGCTTTTGTTCAAGGATAGGATGTGTTAAATTATGTTTCAGATAATAAGAAGAAAATGGAAGGCATAAAGATGTAGCAGGGCAGGCATTGCGAAAAGATGGTTCCAGTGTAACTATACATTCTTCACGATACGTACTGTGGAGAGATGTTGAACAGGACTAAAAATTACCACACTGTTCCGGATTCGTCAAGGACCAAATACATAAAAGGAGGCTGGATAGAGGCACATCAGGAATTAAAAGAAATTATAAAAATTACTCTAAGAAAGGAGGAATGGAAAGAACTAAAAGAAAGACAAACATCACAAAAGATGGAAGATAAGAAAAACGAGGAAGAAGATGACGATTATGTGGGCCTAGGATTGGGAGTGGGAAGAGCCACCCCGGCCTATATACCCCAAAAACCTCATCTCCGAATATTCAGTCCGCATCGAGTCTTAGTCTCTCTGGTCGCCCGCCCAGTCTCTTAACCCCCAGACATTCCGACGCCACCCACCCACTACGACACCGCATCCCCGGTCTCGACTTCGCCGCCCGGTTCGAGTTACCTAGACGAATTCGACATTGAAACTCCTGTAAGTTGGTTAATAAAACCTTTTTGGTTAAATGTTTCCCCTCCTTAATTGACTACGCCCGCTTCTCGACGTTCCGAATCCCCCACCTTTTCCCTTAATTTGCGAGATCCCTCACAATTTGCAAATGATAAAATAAAATTAGATTGTTACATTTTCGCGCAACAACGTGAGGGCACGGGCGAATTGTCTGTATATTGTCATATCATCGATCATTAATCTGTTATGGAAATAATGTACAGAGTCTGGCTATTATAGTAGTATGAATGTCGAACATAATAACAACGCCTATTAACTTGAGGCCAAAAGGTGGTACTCTGTTACAAGGATTGAGTAAATCGAAACGAAATCGTAGAGATTATTTTAATAAATTTAATACGAGCCTGAATTTGTCAGAAATTATGGCAAACGAGAATCAAGGTGAAGTGGACGTTATGAATTCGGAACAACTACGCAATGAAGTAACGCGATTGCGTGATTTAAATAATGATCAAAATAATCAATTGATGCATTTAAGGGAACAAAATAGAGTCAATCCAGGTAATCAACAGGATGTAAGAAATTTGGGATGTCAAATAATTCAAACACTTGTTGATGGCCTTCGAGCAATAAATAGTGACGCACAAGTTCCTGAGTTTATAGAACCAGATAATCCTAACGATTTTCTTGAACGGATACAAAAATATTTTAGATTAAAAATTATTCCAGATAATGGTCGTTTGAATATTTTAGATTGTGCATTGGAGGGTCGTTCAGAAGCTTGGTTTGATTCTAAGAGAAACGATTTCGTGGATTATAATGATTTCAAAACTAAATTTCTTTCAGAATTTTATTCAATACAACCAATGACGTCACGATTTGTTTACCAGCCCGACAAAATGCTCACTTCATTCTCTGAAAAGAAGAATAAAAACGTTATCCTCATATCTACTTTTCATG
>NC_046663.1:5144413-5146638 GCF_010883055.1 Belonocnema kinseyi | reverse complement strand
AATAATGTCATTTCCATTCAATCGCATATAAGAATATAAGACTGTGCTGACCCATCTTTGGCAAATTGTGCAGAATTTCAGTTGCATTTCATACTTGTTTTCATACTTGATCTTCAGCGTAATGAATCATTTGTGGACTGATAATCGAAATCGGCTCTCGGAGGAAACAGTGAAAGCTGAATTGTGTATACGACTGAATCTGTCTTGTAGCTGCGAAGAATTCTTTGAAAATGTGAAATTCAAAACTGATTTATTGAAAGCGGCTAAGTCACAAAAAAAAATATGATTTCATTGCAAAAGAATAACATATATAGTAATATGATAATAATAATATTATATATAAATATATAAATAATAATATTATATTATAACAATATAATAATAATATGAAATAGGAAAGGCATTTCTTCTTATTGACAAATATCTTCCTAACCAATATAGCTTTTTTTTTTTTTTTTTTTTTTTTTTTTTAGAAACCAGCGAGAGGCCGGTTTTTCGATTTTTCAGACTTATGATTTTTTTCTTAAAACTCGTCAATTTATAATATCCGCCAATTTTTAGGACATTGTAAGATTTGTATTTATTTGTTACATTTCAATATGACATAGTTTGATTTTTCTGACCTCCAAAATTTATAATATCCGCCCATTTTTAGGATATTATAATATCTTGTTGTATATATAATATTTCAATGTGTCAGGCTACGAATTTTATAACTCGTCCAATTATAATATCCGTCAATTTTTAGGATATTATAATGTGTGTATTGTGCTCCATTTTTTAAAATATTTTAACGTCTTAATCAAAATTTGATATGTTATTGTGTGAAAACTTATACTTTGTCTAGGAAGTTTGTGTCGTAATGTGATTGTGATCTAAATGAATCTCGTTTAATTTTAATTTATATAATAGTTTTAATCTGTGCCAGATCTCTGTCATTATGGTTGATATTCTTAAACAGAATAGTGTTTGGTAATTTCTTTGAAGAATTTTACTGATTTTAAATAAATTTAGGCTCAATTTTATTCGTAAATTTATTTATTCATTTATTTCATCAACCAATTTTTTGTGTTTGCATGTGAAGGTTCGGCTTCTTCCATTTATTTTACGAGTTACTTTTATATTTCGAAACTACTTCTATAATTAAATAAAACTTTTTCAACAATATTTTGCGATCATTTTAAAAAATTATATTTGCAAATAATAAAATAAAATTAGATTGTTACGAACCAAATAAAAATGTCTTCGTTTAAGGTAAAATGTGGTGCGAAATTCTGCGATGCAGTCATCTCCTTCGTTGCCGGTAAGTCCACTTTTCATTTGCATATTATTGATTTCATTGATTTTTTTCATTTATTCTAATTTATCAGGCGCAAAGGATCGCAGGTTTTTTGTCTTCCTCGCTCCTTAAGAAGTGTGAATGTAAAGAAAATAGAGTAAGTGAGACACAAATATCTGGAAAACCAATGACCGTCTTCCATATATTTGTGTCTCGCTTACTCTAGTACCTTTAAATTCCCACTTGTTAAGGGGCGAGAAAGACAGGTAACCTCCTTTCAACCATTTCCCCTCCCTCGCGTTATTTTTCTCTCACAGCACTAGCGGACACAAAAAAAAGTTAACAAAGGATTATCTAATAAAAGTTCTGTAAAAGACACCTCTCACTCTTTTGCAATATCTTGCATCATTTACGAGAAACATTCAAAAATGAGCTGACCAGATAAGTTTTTTTTTTTTTGAAAGTTCTAATTCAACACGAAATTGGCACAAAATGTAAGTTTGGTGTTTCTGAGTGAGTCTACTTTTAATGTTTTCAAAATAAATTCCTGGAAAAATTTTTTTAAACAAATATTTTGCTTCTATCCTTCTTGTGAGATGGTAATCAATTCATTTACCAAAAATTATTTAATTATTAATTAATGTTTGCAGGATGACAAGTACAAAGACTCCGAGAACTCAGCAAATTAGAGTGTGGAAGATAATAGGGATACAAATAAGATTAGGAAAGTAGATGAGGTGACACTTATATACGACAATTAAAATTTAAAGTTTTGTTCACATTAAACATGCAAAACTGAACAACAAATAAAAGGATTAAAGAACTGTTATAGATTCTTGAGCCGACAAAAGTTAACGAACGCGCCCCATACAATATTTTTTTCGGAACTGATATAAAGAAAAAACAAAAAAATCTGGACGCCATAAATTCCACAGCATTTTTAAAC
>NC_046663.1:5125311-5144313 GCF_010883055.1 Belonocnema kinseyi | reverse complement strand
CTCTAAAAAGTTTCCAAGAATTTCTAAAAATTTCAAATGATTTTAAATAATTTAAGGTATTTTTTAAAAATTCCAAGGAATTTTAAAGAGCTTTAAAAAGTACCAAGAAATTCATAAAGATTTGAAATATTTTAGGGTATTTTTAAAAATTCCAAAGTATCTTTA
This sequence comes from Belonocnema kinseyi, assembly GCF_010883055.1. Taxonomy (NCBI): domain Eukaryota; kingdom Metazoa; phylum Arthropoda; class Insecta; order Hymenoptera; family Cynipidae; genus Belonocnema; species Belonocnema kinseyi. The sequence continues at coordinate 5,144,148 of NC_046663.1, read as the reverse complement.
CAAGCTTTAACAAATTCCAAGTGTGGTTTCAACAGATTTCGTAACGTTTGAAAATATTCGAGGACATTTGATAAATTCCAAGAATTTGTATATTCCAATACTTTGATTTCCAAGTGCTTTATAAAGTTTCCAGAGATTTCAAATAATTTCAAATGATTTTCAAGATTTTAGGATATTTTAAAAATATTTAAATGAATTTTTAATAGACTTGAATAATTTAAAATTGTTCCAAATGTTTAAAAAATGTTAAAAGTATTTTTTTAAATTTTAAGAAATTTTAAAGAGCATTAAAAAGTGCCAAGAAATTTCAAAAGATTGACAAGGACTTGAAATGGTTTAGGGTATTTTTTTAAATTCTGAGAAATGTTCACAAGATTTACAAAATTTCAAGTGGTTTCGACAAATTTAATAAAATGTATAATATTTTGTGGTATTTTGAAGGTTCCAAGAATTTTTAGGTATATTATTTTAATAATTTGAAATGATTTCAAAGCACTTTAAATATTTTAGGGTATTCTTCAGAAATTCCAAGGAATTTCCAAGAGCTTTAAAAAGTATCAAACAGTTCCAAAAGATTTACAAGAATTTGAAATATTTTAGGGTATTTTTGAAAATTCTAAGGAAATTTCACAAGCTTTAAAAGTTTCAAGGGGTGTCAAATGATTTCAAAGAATTTTGTATATTTTTTGGAGTATTTTAAAAGATTCAAAGGATTTTTTAATAGAATTCAATTAGTTGAAACTATTCCAAAGGATGTGTATTTTCTTATAATCCCAAGAATTTCAAACAATTTTAAAAGATTTCAAATATTTTAGGGAGTCTTTAAAAATTCCAACAAATTTTCACAAGCTTCACAAAGTTTTAAGGTATTTCCAAACAATTAAAATGATTTTAAATGTTTTAATATATTTTAGAAGATTCCCTGGAATTTTTAATAGATTTCAATAATTTGAAGTTATTCCAAACTTTTAATTATTCCAAGCAATTTTCAAGAGCTTTAAAAAGTATCAAGCAATTTCAAAAGATTGACAAGGACTTGATATTTTTAGAGAATGCAAAGAATTTTTCATAGAGTTCAATAAGTTTAGATTATTCCAAATGATTTTGCAGATTTTAAGGTATTTTCTAAAAATACCAAGAAATATTAAGGAGCTTCAAAATTTTCCACGGATTTCAAAAAATTTCAAAGAATTGGAAATATTTTAGGGTACTTTTAAAAATTTCAAGGGATTTTTAAGAACTTTGAAAAAGTTTCAGTTCTTGTTGATTTTCTGCTAAATTGGAAATCGCTATTAGAAGACTTATTTGGTCTACAGTTTTCACCCTGCATAATTTTTTTTTCTATAATGCATCAAGTGAAAACGATCTTAAATTATATATTTTTTATACTTTTATAAAGGTTTTAATTGTTTAGAGCCATTTCATGTATGAAGCAATGGTATAAAAACTAATATATTTGACTGTCACTAACGCATAACATAATTAGGTTAATGTAGAAAAAAATGTGCAAAATTCCGGAAATTCTTTAATTCATTTGAAATTATCTAAGGCATTTCAAAAAATTGTAAGAAATTTTTAAATCTTTAAAAAGTGTAAAGGAATTTCGAAAAATTTTAGGGTATTTTAAAAAATGTCAAGGAATTTAGACAAGCTTTGAAAATTTGCAATGGATTTCAAAAGATTGTAAAGAAGGAATTTAAAAAAATTTCAAAATTTAAAATATTTTAGGGTATTTTTTAAAATTAAAGGATTTGAAATATTTTATGGTATTTATAAAAGTTTATAATAAATGCAATATTTTAGGGTATTTGAAAAGATTCCAAGCCATTCGTAATAGATTTAAATAATTTGAAGCTTTTCAAATAATTTAGAAGATTTTTGGTTTTTTTTTTTTTGAAATTTTAAGGGATTTTTACGAGCTTTGAAAATTTACGAAGGCATTAAAAAAATGCAAAGGATTAAAAATATTATAGAATATTTAAAAAGATACCAAGGAATTTTTAATAGATTTTAAAAATTTGGAGATATTGCAAAGGATTTTATAGGTTTTGGGGTATTTTTTTAAGTTCTAAGGAATTTTTAACATACTTAAATAATTATAGAAGGCCTTTACAGATATTAGGGTATTAAAAAAAAATTCTAATTAATTTTCAAGGGCTTTAAAAAGTTTCAAGGGGTTTCGGAAAATTTGGAATATTTTAGGGTATTTTGGAAAATACCAAGGAATTTTTATAAGGAAATTCCAAGGAATTTTCAAGAACTTTAAAAAGTTTAAAAGAATGTATAACGATTTTTTTAAGAGCTTTAAAAAGGATTAAGAGATTTCAAATCATTTCAAAGAATTTGAAATATTTTACGACATTTTAAAAGATTAAGAAGAATTTTTGATAAAATTCAATAAATTGAAATTATTCCACAGGATTTTAGGTTTTTTTTTTTAAATTCAAAAGTATTAATAAAACTTTAAAACATTTTTTAGGGATTTCAAAATTCTTTTAAGGATTTGAAATATCTTAGGGTACTTTAAAAATTCCAAGAAACTTGTAGTATATTATTACAATAATTTGAAATTATTACAGAAGGCCATTAAAGATTTTAGCGAATTAAAAAAAAATTGTAAGGAATTTTCAAGGGCTTCAAAAAGTTTCAAGGGTATTCGAAAAATTTGAAATATTTTAGGGTATTTTGGAAAACACCAAGAAATTTTTATAAGGAAATTCCAAGGAATTTTCAAGAACTTCCAAATTTTTTTAAGAGTTTGGAACAAATTTTTTGAGAGTTTTAAAAAGTTTTAAGAGATTTCAAATGATTTCAAAGAATTTGAAATATTTTTTGGTATTTTAAAAGATTCCGAAGAATTTTTTATAAAATTTAACAAATGGAAATTATTCCACAGCATTTTAGGTTTTTTTTAAATTCCAATGTATTAATAAAACTTTTATTTTTTTCAGTTATTTTCAAATTCTTTTAAGGATTTGAAATATTTTTCGGTATTTTAAAAGATTCCAAGGAATTCATAATAAGATTCCATAAATTGAAATTATTCCACAGGATTTTAGGCTATTTTTTACATTCCTAGGAATTAATCAAAGTTTTTAGGAATTCCGAAATTATTTTAAGTATTTGGAATATTTAATAATATTTTTAAAATTTCCAAGAAATGTTTAGTATATTATTACAATAGTTTGAAATTATTACAAAGGACTTTCAAGAATTTAGGATATTGACAAAAATTCTTACGAATATTAAAGAGCTTTAGAAAGTTTTAAGGGTTTTCGTAAAATTTGGAATATTTTAGGGTATTTTGGAAAATACCAAGGAATTTTTATAAGTGAATTCTAAAGAATTTTCAAGAACTTTAAAAAGTTTAAAACAATTAGGAACAATTTTTTTCAAGAGCTTTAAAAAAGTTTAAGAGATTTCAAATTACTTCAAAGAAGTTGAAATATTTTACAATATTTTTAAAGATTCCGAAATTTTTTTTATAAAATACAATAAATTGAAATTATTCTACAGGATTTTAGTTTTTTTAAAATTCCAAAGTATTAATAAAACTTTTAATTTTTTTTAGGGATTTCAAAATTCTTTTAAGGATTTGAAATATTTTTCGTTATTTTAAAAGATTCCAAGGAATTGTTAATAAAATTCAATAAATTGAAATTATTCGACGGGATTTTTGGATATATTTTTTTAATTCATAGGAATTGATAAGAGTTTTAAAAAGTTTTTAGGGATTTAGAAATTATTTTAAGTATTTCAAATATTTTAGGATATTTTAAAAAATTCCAAGAAATATTTAGTATATTACAGTACAAAAGTTAAAATATTTTAACGTATTTAAGAATATTTCACGGAAATTTTAATAGTTTTTATTATATTGAAGGAATTTCAATGGTTTTAAAATATTTGAGTGTATTATACAAAATTCCGAATTTTCAAGAGTTTTTACTAATTTTATCATATGTTTAAGCAACAATAATTCAATGTATTCAATATGTTTTAGAGAATTCCGAAATATTTCAAGTATTTTTTAATTTATTTAAATAATTTAAAGGGATTGACAAAAAGTTTTAAATATATTACGGTTTTTTAAAAGACTCCAAGAGGTTTTCAAGAGATTAAAAAATTTGTTAAGAGATTTAAAAAGTTTTTCATGCAGTTACAAAAGATTCCATAGAATTTTATTAGGGTTTCAAAGTTTTAAAGAAACTTTGAAATAATTTTTTCATTTCATTTGAATTCCATGATACATTTTTTTTTCGTCTACTTTGACTGAAAAACCTAGAAAATCTGAAATTTTTGCAATACTTGGAAAAATCTCGAAAAAAATCTAAGGGATTTTTTTTTTTAATTAAGGGAATTTTTCCGAAAACGCGCTTAATTTTTCTTTTAATTGCAACATAAAATTGAACAATGATTCTTCATTTTTAAAATGAGCTTTATATTACTGTATTGAACTATTTTGTTGATAATTCTCTTTTTTATGGTTTGAAATTTATTTTTTTGACTGATAATTTTACGAATTCTACCATGCCGGTTTAATATTCCTTCATTGCAGTTCAAAATTTATCTTCTTAGTTAAACATTAATTTTTTTTAACTGAAAACTTTAACTATTCGATTTTTGGTTGTAAATGATATTTTAGGTTGAGAATGACGTCTTTTTTCGTCAAACTTAATTTTCTCGGTTGAAAATTTATCTTTTTGTTTCAAAATTCAACTATTCCGATTAAAGATTTATCATTTTATTTAAATATTTAAGTGTTTTAGTTAAAAATTCATCATTTTAGTTGAAAATTAATCGCGATCGTTGAATATTAATTTTATTTTAAAAGTTAATTTAACTATTAAATTTTTGGTAATTAACTTATCGTTTTTTTTTGTCAAAGTCATATTTTTTGGTAGAAATTAATCTTCTTGATTGAAAATTAATGTTTTTAGTTAAAAATTAATTCACTTTTTAACTGAAAATTTATTGTTCATTTTTTTGTTAAAAATTCAACTATGTGTTTAAAGAATGGTTGAAAAGGTACTTTTTTGTAGAGAATAAATTAATATTGTTTAAATGTTTAAACTAAAAATTGAACTATTCCATTTTTAGTTAAAAACTGATCTTTTTTAGTTGAAAATTCTACTGTTTGATTAAAAATTCATATATTTAGTTAAAAAATCGCATGTTTTCGTAGAAAATTAATCTTTTTTTTATGAAAGTTCAACGATTTGGTATTATTTAATTATTTATTTAATTGACGGTGCTAATAAGATATTAAAGGATAACATGTAGTATGATATTTCAACGATTCTATATTAAAAGCGTTACAAGATTAGAATTTTGATTTTTGAATAATAAAGGTCAGGGAAAATGAAAATTAGTTAGAGAAAAGTCAGGGAATTTTGGGAATGAAGTCTTGTGGCCATCCTAAACAATTACTGTATTGTTTAATTTTAAAATTTCCCTCGAAATAATCACGTGTCATCTGTCGTGCGCATGCGTGCTACTCGCTGTTTTCTAACAATCTGTGTCTTGTCAACAAATTGGCATTTATATTTTTCCTCAGAATTCAAAAAGTATAGAGCCTAAAATACAAAATAACTTTACGTATTTAGTTTGGAATATTTTAATTTCTTAAGCTTGATATTTCCAAGTGATTTTAAGCGTGTAAATCTCTGAAATAGTGATTTGTAATAATTTTGAGGTTATAATTATTGGTCTTTATGATTATATTTGTCGTGCCAAAAGATAAAATTTCGATTTTTTAAACATATAATAAAGATAGTAAATAAATAATTGCAAATAAAGGAAAGTTTTTGACAAGAGTCAAAGTAAAGTATGTCGGAAAATAAAAAAGTTATACTGGTCACCGGTGGAACCGGTCTTGTTGGTAAAGCAATTGAATCAGTCATCAAAAATGAGAATTGTCCAAACGAAAAATGGATTTTTGTCAGTTCAAAGGATGCAGATTTATGGTATGTATTTTTTTTTGTGCTACGAAATCAGGCCTCGGGCTTGTCTCACTGTTAAGAGTATTCTACACTTTTTTTAAACAATGACACTATTTTTCTAATATTTCGAAAAAAATTGCACAAAAGGCACAATTTTCAAATCAGACAGACCAATTTTCTATCGAAAAAGTACAATTTTCAACAAAATACATAAACTTTTAATTAAATAGTTGAATTTTAAACCCAATTTTTATTTTTCGTTTCTAAATTTTGAAAACTAAATGGTTGAATTTGTAAATAAAAAAAAGATCAATTTTGAACCAAAAGTGCAATATTAAAATTTTCATCGAGCAGAATTAATTTTCAATAAAAAAAACTATTTTTCTGCAAAATAGTTTAATTTTCTCAAGAAAATTTATTAGTTCAAGTTTCAATTTAAAAAATCACTGTTCAATTATGATAAAAAATGTCATCCAAATAAAGTTGATTTTCTACCAAGAAAGATGAATTTGTTAATAAATACATAAAATTTTTACTAAGTAATTGAAATTTCAATCAAAAAGATTAATTTTCTACAAAAAAAGGCGAATGTTTAAAAAATTTCATAAATATTCAACTAAATACTCTGAACAATTGATTTGATCTTTGTCCATATTTAAATTGATTACTTTTTAGTTTATATTTTTTCATTGTGAAATTTTTTCACCTGAATAGTTGATTTATTAAATAAAAATAGATCAATTTTGAACCAAAAAAATAGTAGTTAAATTTTCATAGATGAGAATTAAAGTTCAATAAAAAAAATAATAAAAATAATTTTTTACAAAGCAGTTTAATTTTGTAGGAAATAGTTAAAATTTATACCAAATGTTGTTGAATTTTCAAGACAAGAAGCCGAATTTTCTATATAAAAAGAAGTTGAATTTTCGACAAAATAGTCCAATTTTTAATCAAAAGAAATTAATGTTTTACAAAAAAAAAAAATTCAACTAAAGTTAATTATATAAGTTCAACTTTCAATCAAGGAATTTTTTTAAACTAAAAAGATCATTTTTCGACGAAAAATGCAATAGTTGATATTTAAAAAAAATATTTTGATTTAAATTAAAGAAGAACAATTTTGATTCAACCAATAAAGATGGATTCTCAACAATGTGGCAACTTGATCTTTTATAAGAAAAATTTATTTTCTCGAAAAAAGACGCATTTTCAACAATTTTTTTCAACTAAATAGTTCGAATAATGGATGTGATGTTAGTCCAAATTTGATTTGAGTAATTTTTATTTCATATTCTTTTCGCTTTTAAAATTTTATAACTAAGTAGCTGAATTTTCAATTGATTTTTAATTAAATTTCTGTTTAAAAAAAAAAACTAATTTTCTACAGTTTAATTTTGTACCAAATTGTTTACTTTTCAAGCCAAATGACGAGTTTTTGATATAACATAAATTTTTTAAGTTGGGATTTTTGTAGAAAATTACTGTTTTCCTTTTTAATATTTTTATTTTGGCGTGAAAAATTTAACTGAAATCTTTCTTAGCTGCAAAATAAACTTTTTTTTTGGAAATTAGTTTTTTGTTGTTTAAAAATTGATGTTTTAGTAGAAATTTCATCATTTTTGGATTTAAAAGTAAAATATTTCTTAGTTGAAGAATCTACTATAACATTATTCTTTAAAAATTGATATTTTTTGGTTGAAAATTGAACTACTTGGGTAAAAACTGAACTACCTTGTTAAAAAATTTTGTTAAAGGTTTATCTCTGGTTGAATTTTTTTAAATTAATTTTTTTAAACTAAAAATATGACTGTCCAAATTTTAGTTGAAAATTTGTATTTTTTGGTAGAAAACTAATCTTCTTCATTTTAAGTTTTCTCATTTTTGGTCATTTTTGCGTTGAAAATTAACTTTTTTGTTATTTATCGATTTAGTTGAAAATTCATCTCTAGCTAAAAGTTCGTTTCTTTGTTGTTAAAAATTAATTTTTCAAGTTAAAATTTAACTATTCCAGTTAGAGGTTCATCGTTTTAATGGAAAATTTATCTGTTTGGTGGAAAGTTGAACTATTTGGTTGAAAATGTATATTTTTTAGTTGAAAATTGATATTTTTTTGTTGATAACTAATTTTTTTTTTTTAATTTCCACATTATGGCTTAGAAGTTCAACAATTTGGAAGAATTTCTTTTTCTGCCTTGACTTAAAAATATTTATTTGTTGAAAATTCGCCTCTTTAGTTGAAAAATTGGATCATTTTGCTGAGAATTCCTTTCTTTTTTAAATTAATTTTTTAACTAATAATTTATCTTTTCCATTTAGTGGAAAATTTAACTATTTGTTTAAAAATCATGTATTTTGTTGTAAATTCGTATTTTTTGCTGGAAAATTAATCTTCTTGGTTAAAAAGTTGTCCTTGGTTTTTGAATTTAATCTTTTTTGGTGAAAATATATCTTTTTATAATGAAAATTCAACCTTTTGTTTAAAATTTCATTTTGTTGCTGTCAAAAATTCAACTAATTGGTTGAAGTTTTACTTATTTTTTCGCAGATTCTTTTTTTGTTATTTGGTTAAATATTCAACTATTTTGTTAAGAATTTAATTATTTTGTTTATTTATTTAATGCTTAAAGGGGGCGTAGGGCCCATTCTTTTGAAAATTATAAATTCTTGGCACAATTAAAAAAAATTATGCCTTGAAAATCTAGAGATGCCTGGAAAATCTATTATTGTCAAGAAATTTTTTTTCTATGGATTTGATTAGACATCCTAAAAATAATCAAAAATTAAATTAAATTTTTAAATTATTTCAGTGATAAAGTAAGCACCGAAGAACTATTTGAAAAATACAAACCCACTCATGTGATTCACTTGGCTGCGATAGTTGGTGGTTTGTTTTATAATATGAAGTACAATCTGGATTTTTTGGTAATTAAAATTTATTATTAATCTTAATAATATCAAATCTTAAATTTAATCTCAATAATTTAAAATTAAAGATCTAATCAGGCCTCACAGACCCGAACCGATATCCCCCATTTGCAGCCCATAGCAGAACTTAAAAAAATTTATAATAGCAAATTTCCAAGAGTCAGGCATTTTGAACAAAAAATACAAAAAATTAGGGGAATTCTGTAATCACTTATTAAGCACATTTTTAAATGAAAAAATAAAATACCTATTTCTGAATTGTTTTGAATTCTTTTAAAATATTTCAGATTATTTTGAAAGCGAATCTTTAAGATTTTAGGGTATTTTTAAAACTTCTAATTTATTTTCAAAAGCTTTTAATTTGAAATATTTTCAGGAATTTAAAAATATTCTATGAATTTTTTTGCCCAATTTCATTAATGAGAAGGGATTTTAAAGCGTTTGACATGTTTTAGAATAAAATTTTTTCTAGAATTTCGGGAGATATGAAAGGATTTTACACGATTTTTATAAAATTCCCTATTATTCCTAGGATTTTAAGGGATTTTGATATCTTTCAAAGTATTTTAATAAAGTTTTCATGATTTTAGGAAATATCGTCATAGAATTTTTACGAGATTTTATAATATCTTAATGGATTTCAAAGACTTTTTCCACGAGAATTGAGGTATTTTGTAGGGTTTCAAAGGATTTTTAATGTTTTAGGAAATCTTAAAAAATTACTAAAAATGTTTAATAGATTTCAATACTTTCAAGTGATTTATATATGTTCGTATAAAGACTTTCGAAATATATAGAACAATTTCACACCACCTATACGTTTTAAAAGATTTCACTGTATTTCATAAGGTTTCCGAGAATTTCAATGATTTTAAAGGAATTTGTAAAGCTTGTAATAAATTAAGATTTTAGGAAATATTTTTCAGATTTTATAGAATTTAATGCGATTTAATTATATTTTAGTGAATTTTAAAGAATTTATTTTAAAAAAAGATTTAAATTATTTCTGGAAAAAAGATCCTACTCGTTCACTCCATTGGGAATCGAATCACAAAACTTCTAAAATGGCATAAAAAGCAATAATATTAAAATATATATTATATAAAATATCACTTTCCTGTTTTAAGCCTCAAAGGGTATACTGGTGCGAATTCGCACCCGAAGTTTTTTCATTTTGTTGGCATTTACGTAAACACATCTGCAGCGGATTGTATATATTTATATATATATATATATATATGTGTGTGTGTGTATTTTATTTATAAACTTTAAAAAAAATTTAATTTTAAAATTAAAAAAAGATATAAGATATAAGATGAAAAAGATGTAAGATATTTCTGAGGGTTTCAAAGATTAAAAATTTTTTTTTGGAGTTAATCCTTGAATTCTTTATTATTTAAATAAAAGTGTTTTAAAAGATTAAAAAATTTTTTTCCGTTGATTTCAGTAATTTAATGGGATTTCAAAGGATTTGAAATATTTCAGGAAATTTTAAAAGATCCCAAGGCATTCTCAAGAGATTTAAATTATTTCAAGAGATTTTCAAGGATTTTACTCATTTTTAGGGATTTAAACAAATTTGCATGCGGTTTTAAAAAGTTTCGTTGAATGTTCTCAAGATAAGGAACGATTTTACAAGAACTGTAAGTTTATAGGCAATTTTTAAAGATTTCAAGGGATTTTTTTCAAATTTCCGAGGATTTCAATGATTTTTAAGGTTTTTTAATAAAGCTTTCTAGGTATTTTAATAAATTGCTTATGATTTTAGGAAATATCGTTAAGTTTCATAGAATTTTACAAGATTTAAAGATTAAGGATTTAAAAAAATTTGCATGCGGTTTTAAAGAATTTCGTAAAATTTCGGAAGATATGGAACGATTTTACAGAAACTGTAAGGTTAGAAGATATTTTTAAAGTTTCCAAGGGATTTTATAAGGTTTTCGAGGATTTTGACGATATTAAGGATTTTTTTAAAGCTCTTAAGGTATTTTAACAAATTGTCCTGGATTTTAGGAACCTTTTTTTTTGGAGTTCACCCTCGAATTCTTTATAATTTATCTGAGGTTTTTAACGTTTTAATTTAATTTATCCTAAGAATCAATTGATAAAATTATTGAAGGATTTGAAATATTTAAAATTATTTTTTCAAGTTCCTTGGAATTTTCGATAGCTTTAAAAAATCGAAAAGGATTGCAAACACTTCTAAAACGTTTAAATTGATTTGAGTAATTTAATGGAATTTCAAAGGATTAGAAATATTCCTGGAAATTAAAAAAAAAATCCCAAGGCCTTCTCAAGAGATTTAAATAATTTCAAAAGATTTTCAAGAATTTTAATAATTACAAGGGATTTAGAAAAATTTGCACGCGGTTTTAAAGAATTTCGTAGAATTTTTTCAAGATATGGAACGATTATACAGGAACTGTAAGTGTATAGGATATTTCTAAATATTCGAAAGGAGTTTATAAGGTTTCCGTGGATTTAAATAATTTTAAGCGTTTTTAAAGCTCTCAAGCTATTTTAATAAATTGTCCAGGGTTTTAAGAAATATCAGATTTCATAGATTTTCACAGGATTTAATGATATTTTAGTTAATTTTAAAGAATTTATTTTTAAAAAGTAAGATATTTCTTAGGGGTTCAAGATTTAAAGAGATTTCAAACTTTTTTTTCTAGTTCACTCATGAATTCTTGATAATTTATCATACTGTTTATACCGTTTTAATTTAATTTATCCTCAGAATCAATTGATAAAATGATTAAAGGATTTAAAATGATTTAAATTATTTTTTCAAGTACCTTGACACTTTCGAGAGCTTTAAAAAATCTAAAAATATTTCAAAGAATTAGAAATACTCCTGGAAATTAAAAAAAAATCCCAAGGCCTTCTCAAGAGATTTAAATAACTCCAAGAGATTTTCAAAGATTTTAATCATTTTAAGGGATTTAGAAAACTTTGTATGCGGTTTTAAAGAATTTCGTAAAATTTCGGAATATATGGAACGATTTTACAGGAACTGTAAGGTTATAAGATATTTTTAAAGATTTCAAGGAATTTTATAAGGTTTTCGAGGATTTTGACGATACTAAGGATTTTTTTTTAAGCTCTTAAGGTATTTTAATAAATTATCCTGGATTTTAGGAAACATCAGATTTCATCAAATCTCACACGATTTAATGATATTTCATTTAATTTTCAAGAATTTATTTTAAAAAAGTAAGATATTTCTGAGGGTTTCAAAGATTTAAAGAGATTTCAAACTGTTTTTTTTTTTTTTAGAATTCATCCTTAAATTCCTTATAATTTATCTGACTTTTTTTTCAACGTATTAATTTAATTTATCCTAAGAAGCAATTGAGAAAATGATTAAAGGATTAGAAATATTTTAAATTATTTTTCCAAGTACCTTGGCATTTTCGAGAGGTTTAAAAAACCTAAAAGGATTTTAAAAGATTAAAAAAAAGTTTTGATTGATTTCAGTAAGTTAATGGGATTTCAAAGGATTTGAAATATTTCGGTAAATTAAAAAAGCATCTCAAGGCATTCTCAAGAGATTTAAATAATTTCAACAGATTTTCAAGGTTTTTAATCATTTTAAGGGATTTAGGCAAATTTGCATGCGGTTTCAAAGAATTTCTTAGAATTTCGGAAGATATGAAACAATTTTACAGGAACTGTAAGGTTATAGGATATTTCAAAAGATTCCAAAGGATTTGATCAAATTTCCGAGGATTTCAATGATTTTAAGGGTTTTTTTAAAAGCTCTTAAGGTATTTTAATCATTTGTCCAGGATTTTAAGAAATATCACCAGAATTGATAAAATTTCACGCGATTTAATAATATTTTAGTAAATTTTAAAAAATTTATTCAAAAAAGTATGATATTCTCAGGGTTTCACACATGTAAAGATATTTCAAATTATTTTCTGAAATTCAGCCTTGAATTCCATTCATTCTGAATTCTTTTAATTCTTCGAAATCCTTTTAAATTTTTGTAATTCACTCAAATTCTTCTAAATTTGCTTAATTCAATGGATTATTCTGAATTTTTAAACGTTTTTATTCAATTTATCCTAATAATCAATTGATAAAATTACTAAAGGATTTGAAATATTTTTTTAAGTATGTACCTTGACATTTTCAAGGTTTTTCAAAAATCTGAAAGGATTTTAAAAGGTTTTAAAGGATTTGCAATATTTTAGGATATTTTAAAAGATTACTTTTAATTTTTTAATAATTTTAGAAGATTAATGGGATTTCAAAGGATTTGATATATTTTGGGAAATTTTAAAAGATCTCAAGGCATTCTCAAGAGATTTAAATAATTTCAAGAAATTTTCAAGGATTTCAATACATTGTAAGGGATTTAAAAAAAATTGCATGCGGTTTTAAAGATTTTCTTAGAATTTCGAAAGACATCAAAAGATTTTACAGGAGCTGTAAGTTTATAGGATATTTTTTAAGATTCCAAGGGATTTGATCAAATTTCCGAGAATTTCAATGATTTTAAGGGTCTTTTTAAAAAGCTTTTAAGGTATTTTAATAAATTTTTCAGGATTTTAGAAATTATCATCGTGAGGGATTTCGTAGGAATTCAAAGATTTCAAGAAATTTTCCATTTTTTTTGCAATTCATATGAATTCACCCTGAATTCTTATATATTGATCCTGAATTCTTTTAAATTCTTTTCAATTTTTCTAAATTTCCTCAGCCTTAGTCAATACAATGCACTTTTTAAAAAGTATTTTTGAAATTCATCTTGATGTATTTTAAACTTACTCTAAATTCTTAGGTATTTCATCAAATTATGTTAAATTCTCTTTAAGTTTCAAAAATCATTCCAAACTTACTCAATTCAATTTATTTTTTCATATCTTTGAATTCTTTTTAACTCACTTGACTGATTTCTTTCATTTACTTTGATTTTTAAAAAATATTTAACCCTCAAAGTGCATACATGGTAAAAATTACGGTAAAGTGCATCGTGGGTGTTTAAAACCCCAGCGTATTTAATCATGTATTGTTCAACCCCTATGAAATATTTTGTCACAATAAAATTATCCGATATAGTTTAAAGTATCTTTTATAGAGTCAAGATGATTTTATAGCAATTTATTTATTTGAACTTTGTTTTAAAAGATATTGAACAAAAGTGAAAAAATGTTTTTTTTTTCACTTAAAAAGTCATAACTTACGCAATTTTAATTATTTTAACCTGAAAATTTATGACTATACTTTTGAAATAGTGTACTTTCATAAAAAAATATTGCAATATGAGTTCTTTAAAAAAAAGATATTTATTTGCACAGTTGAAAGTTCAATTTCATGACAAAATGATGAATCACATTTTTTGCTTTTAAATCGATTTATTATTATAAAAATTGAGGAACTTTCCCATATAATATAATATAAAAATACAAGAAATTGAAAAAAGAGACATATATACATAACTGTATTTTAAAAATTATATTTTATTTAACGCGTCCACAGTTTGCTCTCGCATGACGCGCTGCCCTAAGTTATAAGTCATCTACAAAGAAAAAAGTATGAAGTAATCGAAAAAAAATCATTTCACTTCATATGATATACTTACGTTAGAAAGTAAACAAAAAATCAATATAATAAAAAAAAATTGCTCCAAAATTACTTTTTTACGCACTAAGTTCTCACTGGGTGTTTGAAACCCCACGATTTTTTACTTCTAGTTTTAGCAGCTGCTACTATTAGAATGACGCTTGTCGCAGTATGCTAAACAACTTTACTTGTAATTAGTGTCTCCCAACTAAAGCTAGATGGCGACACATACTCATTTCTTTCGAATTAAGTATAGTTTATAAGAGTTTGAAAATTGCTTGGGGTGTTTAACACCCACAATGCACTTTAAGGGTTAAGTCACTCTAATTGATCCAGAAGTACATCTTATTTTGAATTATTAGGCATTTCATCAAATTCGCTTAAATTCTCTTCATTATTTCTGGGCTCATTTCAAAGTTACTGAATTGAATTAAGTTATTTTTACATATTTTTAAATTGTTTTCAATTTATTTGAATTCTTTTAAATTCACGTTGATTTTTTTTATAAATTTCGTCGAATTCATCTCATTTATCTTAAGTTCATCTAAATTTATTCAAATTTTACCCTTTGAGCCCAAAAAAGTACCCTATGAGGATGACATAAAGTATCCTTAGGGCCCTGTATTTTATCTTATAAGGACTGTGAGGCCTGGATCTTAAATAATATTGTTGAAAAAATAGTATTATACCTAGTATTTTATTACAGAGGAAGAATTTGCAAATTAATGACAATGTTCTGCAAATTTCCCATGAAAAAAACGTAATTAAAGTTGTGTCTTGTCTTTCTACTTGCATATTTCCTGACAAAACTACGTATCCTATCGACGAAAGCATGGTTAGTACTAAAATATTATGCATTAGATTATAGATAAGGAGTAAACGAACAAATTGTGATAAATCCGTTTTTTATAAAAAAAATTGAGATAAAGTTGGCGAAAAAAAAACATTTCCTGCTTTCTTTTCCCCCTTTTTTGGGGGTTTCGTTTAAATGGAAAATAAATCAATAGAACCAATGAGAAAATTCAACTATGTTTGGTTTACTATATTATTTTGTTCAAAATTCATCTCTTTTTTTGTAAAAAATTAATTTTTTTGGTTGATAAAGTAACAGTGGAGTTGAAAAATGATCTATTTTGCTTGAAGATTGAACTATTTTGTTGAAAATTCATTTTTTGTTTGAAAATTGAATTACTTAGTTGAAAGTTCAACTACGTTGTCAAAAAATGCATTTTTTTGGTAGAAAATTAATCTTTGTTTAAATTTGTTTGATTTTTCTTGATAATTAATTTTTCGAATAAAAATATAACTATTATATTTTTGGATAGAAATTGGTCTTTTCTCTTTATGTTTATTTACCTACTTTGTTAATGATTCCTCTTAGATTAAAAATTAAACTATTTTGATCCAAAGTTGAATTACTTTGTTAAACATTAATTTTTTTGGTTGAAAATTCATTATTTACGTTAAAAATTAAATTATTTCATCGAAAATTCGTCCTTTTATAGGAACTATTTTGTTGAAAATAAGTTTTCATTTATTTGGAATTAAATTTTTTTTCAACATACAATTTAAATATTCCAGTTATGGTTCAAGACGTATGTTCTTTGTCGATAATTCGGCTTCTTGGTTTAAAATTAATCTTTTTGGTTTAAAATTGAACTATTTTGGGTTTTTTAAAAATTCACCTCTTTGGTAGAAAGTATAACTGTTTTTTTTTTAAATTAGTTTTTTTTGTTGGAAACTTATTTTATTTTATACTGAAAATGTAACTGTTCCGATTGAGTATTCCATCATCTTAGTTTAAAATTCATTTCTTTGGTTAAATATTTTTTTTTATCTAGAAATTTAACTTCTTATTCAATTTTTGGTAGGAAAATAATCTTTTTTTGTTTAAAATACACACATTTTGGTAGAAATTAATCTTGTTGGTTGAAAAATAATCTTTTTAGTTAAATATTACTGATTTAGTTAAAAATTAATTTTTTTTGATGAAAATTATTATTATTATTATTATTTAGAAAAAAATGTAATTTATAAAATTATAGAATTCCAAGAAACTTGCAATAGATTTCAAAATTTGGAGGTATTTCAAAAATTTTAAAAGATTTAAGGGTATTTATTATTTCAAGGAATTTTTGAATTAAAAAAAATGTTGAGGGATTTTAAAAGATTCCGAAGGATTTTTAATATTTTAAGGTATTTTAAAAGATTCCAATGTAATTTCACGAGGTTAAAATTTTTTTAAAGAATTCTCAAGTGTTTGAATGATTTTAAGAAAGTTAAAAACATTTCATTGGTTTTCACAGAATTTAGGAAGATATTAATTCAATAGAATTAAAGAATTTCGCTGAATTTTAAGTTATTTCCAGGAATTTTAAATAATTTTAAAAATTCAAAGATATTTTAAAAGATGTCAAGGAATTTTTGAGTGAATTCAATATAAAGGGATTTGAAAGAATTTTAAAAGTTTTATTTTATTTGTTTATTTTAAAGGATGTGAAATATTATAAAAGGATTTAAAATATTTCGGGGTATCTTAAAAGATCGAAGTAATTTTCAACAGCTTTAATAAAATTTAAGGGACTTTAAAAGATTAAAAATTTTTTAAATGGTTTTTAATAATTTTAAAGAATTTAAAAGATTTTAGGGTAATTTAAAAATTTTCACGGAATTTTTAAGAACATTAGAAAGTTTCAAGGGATTTAAAAAAAATTAGTTTTTAATATTTTAGGGAATTTTAAAGGATTGTAAGGAATTTTTTTGGTTATTTTAATAATATAAAGGTATTCCAAAGGATTTTTAAAAAAGATTTAAAGATATTTTTAAAAAACCGCTAGAAATTTTCAAGAATTTTAAAAATTCTAAAAGGATTTTGTTGAATTTCAAAAGATTTGAAATATTTTATGTTATTTAAAATAATTTCAAGGCATGTTCAAAGAATTAAAAATTTGTCAAGGAATTTCCAAAGATTTAAATTTTTTAAGGGATTTTAAAAGCTCTCAAAGTATTTTAATAAATTTTGTAAGATTTCAGGAATATCACGGGATTTTATAACATTTTAATTTATTTCAAAGGATTGAGGAATTTCAGAGATTTTAAGAAGTTTTTAAATATTTTAAAGTATTTCCAAAGATTGAAAAAATTGTATGAAATTTTAGGATTTAAAAAAATGTGTAGTAGATTTCATTAATTTGAAGGCATTTTATAGGATTTTAAAGATTTAAGGGAATTATTAAAACTTTCAAGTAATTTTAAAGAGAGGGAATTTCTAAGTATTTCAAGAATTTAAAGAATCTTTGAAGTTATCAGTCATCTTTTTGGATGAACATTTATCTATTTTGTTGAAAAATATATTTTTGATTCAAAATTTCTTTTTTTAATTAAAATTTTTAATATTTCATTTATGGTTGAAAATATATGTACTTTTTTGTTAATTCATCTTTTTGGGTGAAAAATTTAACTGTTTTGGTATAAATTAAATTACTTTGTTCAAAATTCATTTGTCTTTTTGTTGAAGATTGATTATTTTAGTTACAAATTTATTTTCTTGTAGAAAATTGATCTATTTGGTTAAAAATACTTCTTTTTGGTCACAAATGTTATTATTTGTTCAAAAATTTGACCATTTCGTTAAAAATTCTACTTTTAGGGTTAAGAATTCAACTATTTTATAAAAACTTCATATATAGGCTTGAAAATTCAACGATTTTTTTATGCCACTATTTTTGGTATTTAATCTTTATTGTTGGTATATTTGACCATTTATTTGTAAAATTAATTTTCGTATTAAAGATCAATTACCTTTTTTTAATTTAACTTTTTGTTGAAAATTCATTTCTCTAGGTTGAAAAGTATCTTTTTTGTTTAAAAATTCATCTTTCCGGGCTCAAAAATTAACTGCTTTCTAAAATATTCATCTTTTTAGCTTATAAACTCAAGACTGGTTGAAGATTCCAGTATTTTTTTGAAAATGAAATACATTTTGTCCTGAAATCTTAGAAATTTAAAGCGATTCATATTGAATTAATTGATTTATCCAGATTGATTTTATATAAAAGAATTTTCTCATGTTTTGAGAGAAATTTGTGCTACAAAGTCTTTACCTTTTAATACTTTTTTCATTATATATAATTTTGCGAAATATTTAAATTGTGTTTATTTAATTGAAAATATAATATATTTATGTATAGAAATATCTTCTAATTACATATACAAACAAGAAATTGTAAATTTACTGAATCAAAAGTGAATAAATCAATTTTTATTTAGTTAATAATTGCAAGAGTATAAAATAATTTTTTCTTCCTATCTCGGCCGAAAATTCGAGTTTCTTCCCGGCGTATCTTTACCGAAACCTACCGTTCCTTCCCGCCCTGCGCGCCATCTAACGAATCGT
>NC_046663.1:5115649-5125211 GCF_010883055.1 Belonocnema kinseyi | reverse complement strand
AGGGGGTGGGGGTGGCTAGGGGGTGGAGGGTAGTCCGTTTAGCGTGCAATCGACTCGGGATACTTATAAGATACTACCATGATTTTTTCAGATTTTTTGGTCTTCACCAAAACATTAATTTTCCACGATAACAAAAAAAGGAGAACTTTTAACGACGAAAGGTCAATCTTTAAACAATTGGAAAAGTTAAATTTTCAGTTAAAAAATTAATTTCAAACAAGAAAGGCTTTTCGACTGAACAGTTCCAATTTTTAACCAAAAACATAAGCTTCCAATCAAACTAAATAAAATTTTAAAAATATAGTTTAACTTTTATTCAAGTAGTTCAATTTTCAAATAAAAAAGATTAATTTTCAACAAAATAGTTCAACTTTCAACCAAAGAATTGATTTTGTTACTAAAAATATACATCTTCAACAACAAAAAATGATTTCTTAACAAAGTGATTCAACCAAATCTTTGAAACAAAACAGTTGGATCCTCATGCGAAGAAGAGTAATTTTTAAACAAAAAGGATGACTTTTTAATGAAATTGTTGAATTCTCGACGAACTAGTTGCATTTTTCAAGGTTTTCGCTGGATCGGGAAACCGTGAAATGACCGGGAATTTTTTGAGACCGGAAAAAACCGGGAAATCACAGTGAATTTTTTGTTTACCAGGAATTTTACAAATTTGTGGAAGAACAATCTGTCCATGTTCGATTTCAACAGTTTTAAATAATTAGATGAATTGTTATGTTTTTCAATTATGCTATTATTTAGCTTACAATACGTAATTAAAATTTTTTTTACATTAAAAATTTTCCATTTGAAATTTTTATTTTTAAGCTTACATTTTTAATTTTACGAATTAATAAATGCATTCTTAAAAACTTGAACAAATAAAAAATAGAAGCCATTGATTTTGAAAATTTTGGATAAAAACATTTTTATTTAATAAATACATTTTTTCAATTTATCTGTACTTTAAGTAATAAAAAGTGAAGAAAAACGATTTTAAATCAGTTTAAAATTTAAGAATTTTCAGATTTTAACGTTATAACTTAAACGGTTTTAATTTGAAAGGCTTAGTCATTAAAAAAATGTGAACGTGTGACTGAAAGTTTTTAAACTATTTCCAACTTAAAAATAACTTCATAATAATATATTCTTAATTAAAATATTTTATTACATTTAAAAGATTGTTTCAGTCTAAAATATTAAATTTTTAACCCATTCAATTTGAAATTTTTAATTAAAAAAAAAAGATTAATTATTGAATATTTAGCAATATTTGAATTTTTATGTAAGACAAGTAAATTGAAATCAAATATTTAAAAGTAAAGAATCTTTAACTGAATTTTTTGACATAGAAAGTCTGGAATCGTTAAAATTTCGAAGAAAATTTAAACTTTGAACGTTACATTGTTAATTGTTGTATTTGAAAAATGCTTAATTTGTGAGTGAAATTTTTAAATTTTGATGTATAATTTGCAAATGAAAATTTTTAGAAAACATTTGAGTAATTTTAAGAGATATTTAGGAGTTTTAAAAAGATAGAATTTGTCATGCTTTTAGAAAGTTTTCTTTAAATCTTCTAGAACCTTTTTTTAACATTAAGTTTAAATCTTTTAAAAACTTTAACATATGTCTTAAAATTATTCAAATTTCCCCTACAAATTATAAATGTTCAATTGTTATTTATACATCTAAATTGCGAAGAATTCTAAAATTTGCAGGATTTTCTGAAAATCTTAGAAAAAGAATTAATTAATTTTGACAGATATTTAGAAATTCTGAAAAAATTTCCAAAATAATTTTAAATTTAAAACAAATTTAAAACAACTTCTAGATTTCTCAAGTTTTTGAAATAAAATTCTGAAGCTTTCCAAGGATATTTAAACTATTTAAAAAGATAATAATTAAATATCTAATTTAAGAAGTGTTCAGTTAAAATTTTGAAAATTTTTCAATTTTTACTGTTTCTAGCTTAAAATTCCTTAAAATTATATAATTTTGAAAATTTTAAAGTTTATTGATTAATTTTTTAATTCAGAGCATTGAAAATGATAACGTGGTTTTATATTTCTTTATATTGAAAATTTTTAGTGCCTTCAATTTTATACACGTAAATTATTGAGCATTTGAATACAACATTTTTGAATTTAAAACTTTTAAATTTCAATTTTAAAAGTTTAAAATTTAACAGTTCCACTTTCATTGCTTTCATTTAAAGCTCAGTTTTTATTACCTCAAGTGGACAATTTTTTATATTTAGTGTTCCATTTTTTTAAATTCATTGACCGTGAAAAACACATGAATTTTGTTTTTTAAATTCTCAAAAATAATATAATTTTTATCGAAAAAAGATTTCAGTTGACTTTTTAAGATCAAAATATGCATTTTTGATAATAAAAATAAGTTGCTAAGAAAAAAATTTAATTTTAAATCCAAAAAGATGAATTTTTTCAAACAAAAAGGGGGAATTTTTAACAAAATAGTTAAATTTTTAACCCAGAACGATGAAATTTGCTCTAAAACAGATGCATTTTTAATCAAAACAAGTATTTTTTTAATTTGAACTTTCATCCAGAAAAGATTGCAATTCATTTTTCAACGCCAAAATATAAATTTTAAACAAAAAGTAAATTTTCTACGAAATAGTTGAATTTTCACCAAAACAGCATAATTTTCAACCAAAAAGTATTACTTTTCAACAAAATTGTTAAATTTTAAACCAAAAAGCTGCATTTTCATCCAAAACAATGAAATTTCTCTTTTAAAAAAATGAATTTTCAATTAAATCAAACAAAAACAAAAAACAGTTGAATTTTCACAAAGAAAAGATATTAGTTCTCTTTTCAGCACCAAAATACTAAATTTAAACAAAAAGTAAATTTTCTACGAAATAGTTAAATTCTGAACAAAACAAAATTTTCAATTAAAATCATAACTTCATGAAAATTGTTTAATTTTCAACTAAACAGTTGCAGTTTTATCTAAAAAGATAAAATTCTCTTAAAACGGCTGAATTTTTAATTTGAAGAAATGTTGAATTTTTATCCAGAAAATATTGCATTTCTCTTTTCAGCAACAATATATAAATTTAAATAAAAAGTAAATTTTCTACAAAATAGTTACATTTTCTACAAAAGAGCAGAATTTTCATCCGATAAGTTTGACTTTTCAAAGAAATTATTGAATTTTCTATCAAGCAGTTGCATTTTTATCCAAGAAATATGTCATTTCTTTTGAAACAGATGAATTAAAAAAACCTAAAAAAAGTAGTTAAATTTTTATTCAAAAAAGATTTCAGTTCACTTTCCAACATCAAAATAAGAATTGTGAGCAATAAGTTAATTTTCTGCTCAATAGTAGAATTTTGAAAAAAAATCAGCTGTTGTAAGAGAATTTGATCTTTATAGATAAAACTGCAACTGTTTAATTGAAAATGAAACCATTTTATTGAAGTACTTTTTGGTTGAAAATTCTGTTTTGTTGAGAATTTGACTATTTCGTAGAAAATTTAATTTTTGTTTAAATTTAATATTTTTTATTATTATTTAAATAAAAATACAGCTGTTCGGTTAAAAATTTAACCATTTTGTTGAAAATTCTGCTGTTTTGTTAAAAATTTAAATCTTTTGTAAAAAAATTATATTTTGGTATTGAAAAATGACCTGCTTTTTTCTGGATAAGAGTTTAAATTAAAAAAAGACTTGTTTTTATTAAAAATCCATCTGTTTTATAGCAAATTTCATCTTTCTTAAATAAAAATGCAACTGTTTTGTTAAAAATTCGTCCTTTTTCGTTTAAAAAATTCATCTTTTTGGATTTGAAATTTAATTTTTTTCTTAGAGACTTATTTTTGTTGTTAAAAATTCATATTTTAATCTTAAAAAGTCAACTGAAATCTTTTTTTCTTACAAATTCAATTATTTTTTAGAGTTAAAAAAAAACTAAAAATGCATGTGTTTCAAAAGAAATTCCATTTTTTGTTGTTGATAAAAATGCAACTATTTCGTCGAAAATTTACATTTTCGTTAAAAAGTCATCCTTTTTAGTTAAAAATGACTCTTCTTCGCTTGTTTGAAAGATTTGGTTGAATCACTTTGTTAAGAAATCATTTTGTTGTTGAATATGTATATTTTTAGTAAAAAATTCATCTCTTTGGTTAAAAATTGAACTTCTTTGTTCGAAATTAATCTTTTTTATTTTTTAAAATTTTTTTCCAAATTTTTAAACAAAAAAGTGTTGAATTTTAATCCAAAAAGATTTCAATTGATTTTTCAACACAAAAATACGGAAATCGTTGAATTTTTAACAGAAACTGTTGCATTTTTATCTAAAAAATGGTTCAATATTTCTGTTAAAAAATATGAACTTTTGAATTAAAAAGACAAATTAAAAAAAAAAGTTTACATCGAAAAAAGATTTGAGTTGACTTGTAAGGAATAAAATATGAATTTTGAAGAAAACTTTAAATTTCTACGAAAAGAGTTGAATTTTTAACCGAAAAAGGCGAATTTTTATCAAAAGAGTTGAATATTAACCAAAAATGATGTCTTTTTAAGAAAATTGTTAAATTTGCAACCAAATAATAAAATTCATAAATAAAAGAATAATCCTCAGGAGAAAGTTGGCGCGAATTTGCAAAAATTACGTACATGAGTGAGGGATTTCCTATCGTAATAAATCGCAACAAAATTTTTAGAACCCCCTCCCCAACCCTTAAGCTTTTATGTAATTTAATTACGGTCCCCTATTATACTTCTCCTAAATAGAAAAAAAATCGCTTATAAAGCATCTTATAATTTAATTTTAGGCAATACGGAAGACAAATTTTTTAAAGTTTTGGGTACTGGAAAGCCTTTGAGACAGTTTATTTATAGCAAGGATTTGGCTAAATTAATCATTTGGGTTCTGCGCAGTTATGAATCGATCGAACCAATCATTCTCTCAGGTAAAGTTTCATTGTTCTGGATTTTCATCGAAAAATTGAAATTTACTGCTGGATTCACATTTTTAACATTTCTCTATTTTTTTTCTTTATTAAGATCAAAATGAAATCTCATTTCTCATGATCCTTTTTATACACCAAAATCAGAACAAAAAAAAGCTCTTTAATAAAAAAATGTACTTCAAACTACAAAAAATCCATTCTAAATTAAACTGTTGCAATTCGAAAGTCTTAGTAGTTGAACAAATATAACCGTCCGGTTAAAATTTTATGTACTATTTTCAATTTATAAATAATTTCAAATTAGTTGATTCATAATTAAAGGCTTTTATTCAATTTTAAATACAATTAACATATTGTTTCAGTCAAAAATATTAATTTTTAAATTCACCAAAAAGAAAATTATTATAATATTTAGAAAAATTAGATTGTTTATTAAAAATAAGCAATTATACATCAAATACATAAAACTAAACATTTTCAAACAGAATTTTGAATTCAATTTTTAATTGAACTATATTAAAAATTAAATTTGTTTAAGTAAAAGTGTTGAATTTTTATGTGTACATAAAAATTGAGCAATTAATAAGTTAGTGACGACCTAAAAGTAAAATAATTTAACTTGAAAGAATTTATGTTTTAAAAACTTTTGAATTTCAACATTCCAATTTTAAAAGAAAAGGAGGGAAATTTTGTTATTTAACTTTTTTTCGAATTGTAAGAGAATCCACTTTCTTTTTTACATTTTGTATTTTCAACATCCTTTCTAAGTTGGAAGTGAAACAAATTTTTGTTTTCAATTTTCATTCTATTAGGAGAGGGTTATTATGACGCAATTTTCTTCTTTTTAATATTTTGATAAAGTTCAAAAGGAGATATTTTTATTAAAAATTTTTCCCTGAAGTGGCAAAGGGACATTTTTAATTTTTAGCAATTTTACTAAGTTGGAAGAGAGGAAAATTTAGTTTTAAACTTTTTATGAATTGGAAGAGAGAAATTTTGTATTCCTTGTATTTTTATTAAGTTTGATGAGAGGAAGTTTTAGTTCTCAATTTTTTTTTAATGGAAGAGGAATATTTTGTATTTTTAGCCTTTTTTTTAGGTGGAAAAAGAGGTAAATTTGGTTTTCGATTTTTTGTGAATTGGAAGAGGAAATTTTTGTATTTTTAATTTTTTTATATGGTTATAAGGGACACATTTTTTGTTAAATTTTTTCTGAATTTGAGGCCATTTTTTTCTTGTTAACATTTCGTTGAAGTTTAAGGTAAGAATTTTTATTTTAAACTTTTTCTGAATTGGAAGAGGGATATTTTTAACATTTTGATTAAGTTGCCAAAGAGGTAAATTTGGTTTTCAATTTGTTCTAAATTGGAAGATGGATATTTTTTATTTTTAGCATTTTTATCAAGTTGGAAGAGAGTTAAATTTATTGTTAATTTTTTTGTGAATTGGAAGAGAAGTATTTTTTATTTCTTGAATTTTTATGAAGTTGGAACAGAAGAAAATTTGGTTTTCAATTCTTTTTGAATTAGAAGAGGGAATTTTTCTATTTTTAGGTTTTTTATAGTGTTCTAAAACTGGAAATGTTAATTTTTTTTCTGAATTAGAAGATGCCATTTTTTTCATTTTCACATTTTAATAAAGTTGAAAGGGAGATTTTTTATTTCCAATTTTTTTGTGAATTGGAAAAGGGATAGTATTTATTTTTAGCATTTTTATTAAGTTGGAAGAGATTCAATTTTTCTCTAAATTGGTAGAGGGATATTTAAAAAAATATATTTTTATCATTTTTTGTGAATTGAAAAAGGAATTTTTTTTATTCTAAGCCTTTTTATGAAGTTAGAAGAGAGAAAATTTTGGCTTTCAACTCTTTATGATTTGGATTTTTTCATATCTTGTATTTTTATTAAGTTTGATAAGAGGAAAGCTTATTTTTCAATTTTCTGACATTTGGCAGAGGGTTATTTTCTCATTTTTAGCATTTTTACTAAGTTGGAAAAAGAAGAAAATTTGTTTTTCAATTTTTAGTCAATTGGAAAAGGATTTTATTTTATTTCTTGCATTATTATTATGTTAGAAAAGAGGAAATTTTAGTTTTCAATTTTGTGCAGGTTTGAAGAGGGATTTTTTTTACTTTTAAGTTTTTTATAGAATTTTAAGGGATGAAATGTTAATTTTGTTTCTGAATTCTTAAGAGGCCATTTTTTTCTTTTTAACATTTTAATAAAGTTCAAAGGGACATTTTTTTTATTCCAATTTTTTAATGAATTGGAAAAGGGATAGTATTTATTTTTAGCATTTTCATTAAGTCGGAAGAGATTCAATTTCTTGTGAATTGGTAGAGGGATAGTTTTTTATATTTTTTATCATTTTTATTAAATTGGAAAAGAGGCAAATTTGGTTTTCAATTTTTTAATAATTGGAAAAGGGATACTTTTTATTCTTAGTCTTTTTATGAAGTTGGAAGAGACAACATTTTGATTTTCAACTTTTTATGATTTTTATTTTTTTTATTTCTTGTATTTTTATTAAGTTTGGTAAGTGGAAAGTTTATTTTTTAATTTTTCTGTGAATTGGCAGACGGATATTTTCTTATTTTTAGAATTTTTATTAAGTTGGAAGAGAGGTAAATTTGTTTTTCGTTTTTTTTGTGAATTGGAAGAGTATTTTTTATTTCTTACATTTTCATTAAGTTGGAAAAGAACAAAATTTGGTTTTCAATTCTTTTGAATTAGAAGAGGGAATTTTTGTATTTTTAAGTATTTTTATATAGTTATAAGGGACACAATTTTGGTTTGGAAAAGAGGAAATTTTGGTTTTCAATTATTTGTAAGTTTGAAGAGGGATTTTTGTTTATTTGTAATTTTTTTCTAGAGTTTTTAAGGAAGAAATGTTGTTAATTGTTTTTCTGAATTAGAAGAGGACATTTTGTTCTTTTTAACATTTTAATAAAGTTCAAAGAGAGATTTTTTTATTTCCAATTTTTTTGTGAATTGGAAAAGGGATAGAATTTATTTTGAGCATTTTTATTAAGTTGGAAGAGAAGTAAATTTGTTTTTCGTTTTTTTGTGAATTGGAAGAGAAGTATTTTTTATTTCTTGCATTTTCGTTAAGTCGGAAAAGAAGAAAATTTGGTTTTCAATTCTTTTTGAATTGGAAGAGTGAATTTTTTTATTTTAAAGTTTTTTTTATATAGTTATAAGGGACACAATTTTGGTTTGGAAAAGATGAAATTTTGGTTTTCAATTATTTGTAAGTTTGAAGAGGGATTTTTGTTTATTTTTAAGTTTTTTTCTCGAGTTTTAAGGGACGAAATGTTGTTATTTTTTTCTGAATTAGAAGAGGCCATTTTGTTCTTTTTAACATTTTAATAAAGTTCAAAGGGAGATTTTTTTATTTTTAATTTTTTTGTGAATTGGAAAAGGGATAGAATTTATTTTTAGCATTTTTATTAAGTTGGAAGAGATTCAATTTCTTGTGAGTTGGGAGAGGGATCTTTTTTTATATTTTTATCATTTTTATTGAATTGGAAAAGAGGTAAATTTATTTTTCAATTTTTTATAAATTAGAAAAAGGATATTTTTTATTCTTAGCCTTTTTATGAAGTTGGAATAGACGAAATTTTGGTTTTCAACTTTTTATGGTTTGGATTTTTTTTATTTCTTGTATTTTTATTAAGTTTGATAAGATGAACGTTTTTTTTTTTAATTTTTCTGGGAATTGGCAGACGGATATTTTCTTATTTTTAACATTTTTATCAAGTTGGAAGAGAGTTAAATTTGTTGTTAATTTTTTTGTGAATTGGAAGAGAAGTATTTTTTATTTCTTGCATTTTTATTAAGTTGGAACAGAAGAAAATTTGGTTTTCAATTCTTTTTGAATTAGATGAGGGAATTTTTGTATTTTTTTCATTTTCACATTTTAATAAAGTTAAAAGGGAGATTTTTTATTTCAAATTTATTTGTGAATTGGAAAAGGGATAGTATTTACTTTTAGCATTTTTATTAAGTTGGAAGAGATTCAATTTTTTGTGAATTGGTGGAGGGAAATTAAAAAAAAAATTTTATCATTTTTATTAAATTGGAAAAGATGTAAATTTGGTTTTTAATTTTTGGAACAGGGATATTTTTCATTCTTAGCCTTTTTATGAAGTTAAAACAGAGACAATTTTGGTTGTCAACTTTTTATGATGTTTTTTTAAATTTTAATTTCTTGTATTTTTATTAATTTTGATAAGAGGAAAAGGTTATTTTTTAATTTTCTGTGAATTGGCAGAGGGATATTTTCTTATTTTTAGCATTTTTATTTCGTAGGAAGAGATGTAAGTTTTTTTTTTGTGAATTGGAAGAGAAATATTTGTTATTTCTTGCATTTTTGTCAAGTTAAAAAATAATAAAATTTGGTTTTCAATTCTTTTTGAATTGGAAAAGGGAATTTTTTTATTTTTAAGGGCATGTGACATAACTAAATACCTATATTACCGACCACAGTTTTTCAGTTCACTGAATGTTCTTTAGAACTTAAGAACTTTTTTTGTAAATAAAATATCGAGCTGAAACTTTGGAAAATGTATTAGAGTGCAATAAAGTACGTTTAGGTACTGCATTTTGGTAGGAACTTCAC
>NC_046663.1:5111194-5115549 GCF_010883055.1 Belonocnema kinseyi | reverse complement strand
GATGTAAAAAAATATATTTCAACAATCAATTCCAACGGCATCAGCCGGTAACGTTGTACACAAAAATACGAAACCTGGCGGCCACTAGACGAGGCTCTAGAGGGTTCGTATTTTTGTGTACAACGTTACCGGCTGATGTCGTTGGAATTGATTGTTGAAACATTTTTTTTTACATCTTTTATTATCAAGCTGTGTACTTTAACATAGTTTTCTTTCGGCTCTCGCATTTCTCAAAGTTTGAGACCGATATTTTATGTATAAAAAAAGTTCGAACGTTCAAAAAATGTTGAGGTTCAGAAAAAAGATGAAATAATTTTCAGTGAAGTTCCTACGAAAATGCAGTACCTAAACGTACTTTATTGTACTCTAATACATTCTCCAAAGTTTCAGCTTGATATTTTATTTATAAAAAAAGTTCTTAGGTTTAAAAAAACATTCAGTGAACTGAAAAAGTGAGGTCGGTAATATAGGTATTTAGCTGTGTCACATGCCCTTAAGGGAAGAAATTTTATCTGAATTGGGAAAGGGATTTTTTTATATTCTTAACATTTTTATTAAATTGTAAGAGAGAAAATTTTGGTTTTCAATGTTTTGTGAGTTTAAAGAGAACTTTTAATTTTAGCATTTTTATCAAGTTGGAAGAGAGTTATTTTGTTTATTATTATTTTTTTTTAAATTGGAAGATGAACTTTTTCTTATTCTTAACATTTTTATCGAGTTAGATGATTAAAAATGTTTGTTTTCATATTTTTCTACTCTGGAAGGGGCACTTCTTTGGTTCTGAACATTTTGTTTTATAATTTATTTTAATTGAAAGCAGCTAATTTGGTACAAATATTGGTTTATTTTCCCCTTTTTGGACATAAAAAGGTTCTTGAGAAATATAGAAAAGTAATATATCTGTTTTTGTTTGAATATTCTTCAAAGGATGTTTATAAAATTACCAATTTCTAGAAACGTTTGATTGTTTGGATTAGAACTTTTTTTTTAGTTTTAAGAATGGAAAAATCTGAAGGTATTGATTTTTATTTTAGTGGATGAATCTCAAGAAGTAACGATAGCGCATTTAGCAGAGTCTTTGGCAAAAGCCTTTGAATTCAAAGGTAAAATTGTATTCGACACATCAGCAGCTGATGGACAATATAAAAAAACAGCAAACAACTCGAGGCTGAGGAGCTTTTTACCCGATTTTTCGTTCACACCCTTTGAAAGGGCGTTACAAGAAACTGTTGATTGGTATAAATGTAATTATGACGAAGCTCGTAATTAGCAAGACTGAAATAATAATACTATAAAAGATTATATATTATATCTAAAAAAGGCAGATGATATAAAGTGAAGACTTAATTTTGAATACATGTAAAGAGCGCAGAGCATTTTATTACTTTTATTTTTTTAAACAAAAATTTAAGCTTTTTTCAATAAATTACGCTTGGTTTAGCCACTATTGCAATTAGATCGATACCAATTGACGAATTTTGTGGAATTTTTTTGAAATATTTTACAGTATTTTAAAGATTCTAAGTTTTTAAAATATTTTTTTAATAATTTCAAAAAATTTAAAAGACTTTAGGGTATTTTGAAAAATTCCAAGGGATTTCGAAGAGCTTTAAAAAGTCTAGAGGGATTTCAAAAGATTAAAATTTTTGAAAAAATATTTTAGGGTATTTTAAATGATTCTAAGGAATTTTTTATTAAGATATTTTAATAATCTAAGGAGATTCCAAAGGATTTTTAAAAAGTTTTTAAGTTATTTTTAAACATGCCCAGAACTTTACCAATTTTTAAAGGATTTCAGAAGATTCGAAATATTGTAGGGGATTTGAAATCATTCCAAGGCATTACGAATTTTGAAAGCTCTCAAGGTATTTGAATAATTTTTATAAGATTTCAGAAAATATCACGGAATTTTATAAAACTTTGATTGATTTTAAAGAATTGAGGAATTTCAAAGATTTTAAGGAATTTTCAAATATTTCAATGTATTTTCAACGATTAAAAAAAAATTATAAAATTTTAGGATTGCAAGAAATTTATATAATCGAGTTTTTAAAAGTGTAAGGGATTTAAAAAAATTCCAAAGGATTTTCAATATTTTAAGGTATTGTAAAGGAGTCCAAGGTATTTACAAAAGGTCATACAATTTTCAAAGAATTTCCGAATATTTGAATGATTTCAGGATATTTTTAAAAATTCCACGGAATTTTCAAGAACGTTAGAAAGTTTCGAAGGATTTAAAAAGATTTAAAAAAATTTGAAGTATTTTAGGGTATTTTAAAGGATTCTAAGGGATTTTTAAAGATATTTTATTAATTTAAAGGGATTCCAAAGGATTTTAAAAAATTTAAGGTATTTAAAAAAATTCTTAGAAATTTTCAAGGTCTTTACCAATTTGTAACGGATTTTGTAGGATTTTCAAAGATTTGAAATATTTTAGGGTATTTAAAATAATTCCAAGGCATGTTGAAGGGATTAAAAATTTGTCAAGTTATTTCCAAGGATTTAAATGTTTTAAAATAGATTTTAAAAGCTCTCAAAGTATTTTAATAAATTTTGTAAGATTTCAGGAAATATCACCGAATTGTATAAAATTATAATGGATTTAAAAAAATTGAGGAATTTCAAAGATTTTAATAAATTTTCAAATATTTCAAAGTATTTTCGAAGAATAAAAAAAATGTATAAAATTGTAGTATTCCAACAATTTTGTAATAAATTTCAATAATTTGAAGGTATTTAAAATGATTTTAAAGATTTAAGGGTATTTTTAAAACTTTCAAGGAACTTCAAAGAGCTTTTAAAAGTTTGAGGGATTTCAAAAGATTCCAAAAGATTTGAAACATTTTAAGGTATTTTTAAGAGATTTTAAAATTTTCAAGGAATTTTTAAGTATTTAAATGATTTTAAGGAACTAAAAACATTTCATGGGGTTTTAAAGAATGTTGGAAAGTATTAGTCGATTTTTATGCCCTATACAATTTTAAGATCCTTGAAAAGTTTCGAAGGAATATTATAAGATTTCCGAGGAATTCACTCATTTTAAGGGATTTTAAAAGCTTTCAAAGTATTTTAAAAATTTGTTTAGGATTTCGAGAAATATCAGATTTCACGTAATTCCACTGGATTTGTTAATATTTTAATGAATTAAGAAAAGATTATTCAAAAGAATATGAGGATGAAGGGATTTTAAAGAATTTTTAAGGTTTCAGGGTTTTTTTTTATGTCAAAGGATGTCAAATATTATAAAAGGATTTGAAATATTTCGATGTAATTTTAAAAGATCTAAGTAATTTTCGACATGTTAAGGGACTTCAAAAGATTTTAAAGGATTTTGGATAACTTTCATTACTTTGAAGGGATTTAACAATATCGGAAATATTTTAGTGCATTTAAAAATATTCCAAGGCCTTTGTAGGAGATTAAAAAAAAAATTAAAGTGATTTCCAAAGATTTGTATGATTGATTGATTGATTGATTTATTGTCTCCATTGTATACTTTTACAAGCTTTTACAATTTTTCTGTGTCCACCTCAGTGACAATACCCAACAATTTACATGAATTCCCCTTTCAATTTTACATGGAAAATATTAACACTTAAATTCTAACTGAATACATTAGGCGAATACATTGCAGTTAATTCATTCCTTTACATATTTATATCCTTGATTCTACATACTATATCACAAATTGTCCATCTTTCAAACTCATTCTTCCTCTCATTCACTCTGTCGCGCTCTTTCTGACCTCCCCCTCTGATACTTCTCTTGCTTTCTTTTCGAACTCTGGCAAATCGGCAGAGGACAGGGTTCGGTTTTCCCCTTAATGTTTCGATGACCAATTCTTCTAACTCCCAATCTCTCTTTCCGTCTTTCCATTTATCAACACCGTCAATTCATTTTTTATCCATTTTTCCATCTAGCCTTTGACAAACCCTTATGTGCGTCAGGTTCTCTTCTACTTCTGCACAAAGTCTACACGTGGTATCCTTGTATCCCTTATTCCCTGCCTTTCCTACGTTCCCACATCTTAACCTTTCCCACTGCTCCTTTTCCTCTGGACATGCCCTTTTTCATCCCAATAGTTTTCTCTCCCCAAGCTGGTCTTTCATTTTCTGTATCCACTACAGTAATTAAAACTATCTATTTTCATCCAGTCCAACTGTATTTCCTGCTCTATTCTTCTTTCTACTCCCTTAATCATATTATTGTTAATCTCATTGACACGACTCCCTTCGAATACCCAATCCAGCTCACCATCCCCTACAATTCTGCATGCTTTCTGTAACCCTTTACCCCATGCCGACGGATTCCCATTCTTGATTCCCCTCATTTCTTCCTTTAGACATATTTTTGGC
>NC_046663.1:5106264-5111094 GCF_010883055.1 Belonocnema kinseyi | reverse complement strand
GAAAAAAATCACGATGTCATATGAAACTTGAAATTTTTGGTATTGGATATTGTTGACAGATGACAATACGCCAATTAGCACAAATGGTAAGTTCCGACAGTGGCTACAAGTGTGCCTACTGGCCGCTAGATGGCAATACCGGTTTCATATGTATACACCTGGTATTTCGAAGCCCTCATTCTTGCTTCTATCTCTAGACTGTGTATCCAGTATATACAATCTTTTCCCCAGACTATCGAGACCCGCCCTTTTCATCACCCCCCAAGCTGCGTTAATGACTGTTTCCGCTTTTCCAGCCATTTTTCTTATATGAGTTTTATAAGCCCCTCCAGTTGAAAACCAGAATCCCAAATATTTGAAGTTATCGACCACTTCTACTTCTTTTCCCTTAATTGTCAAATGTTCTCCCTTTTTTCCTTCCCCCTTCCTAAAAATCATTATTTTAGTCTTCTTTACATTTATCTCTAGCTTATTTCTTTTTACATATTTTTCCAAGCTTCTAATCATTTCTCCTAAATCTTCTGCTGTGTCTGCCACTAATGCCAAATCATCCGCAAATTTTAACCCAAAAATTTTCTCATTTCTCATCACCGTCCCTCCTATATTTCTATATTTCGCGTATATCTCCTCTAACATTCGTAACATTCGGCTTCTAATCCCAATTTTCTTCAGTTTTCCGATGAGAATATTTCTGTCTACTGTATCGAAAGCTTTCTGAAAGTCAACGAAAATCCCATACAGCTTTCCTCCTTCTCTCTTAAGTTTATTATTGATTATAGAATTTAGCACGAATACGTGATCTCTCGTTGACCTTCCTTCCCTGAATCCCGCTTGGCTTTCTCTTATTAATCCCTTCTTTTCCAGTCTCAATCTTCAATCTTCTATCCATGATGGTTGTTAATATTTTATATCCTATATCTAATAGAGAAACTCCTCTGTAATTTCCTGAATCCTCTTCTTCCCCTCCCTTATGTATGGGATATATTCTAGCTTTTCCCCACCCATTTCCAACTTTTCCTTCCTTCCAATACCCATTCAGTATTTCGTGCATCTCTATTAACCAAACTGCCGGTAATCCTTTTATAAACTCTGCCGTCAATCCGTCTTCCCCTGCTGCTTTTCCCCTTTTCAAATTTTTTATTACTTTCCCTAATTCCTCCCTGGAGATATCCTCGTTTAATTCCTCCTCATCCTTATCCAGCTTCATTCTTTCTCCCTCCTGCGTTCTTGTGTGCTCCCCTCCCCCTCCCACTTGCGGTTTATCCTTCCCCTCTTCGATCTTTTCCTCGCCCCCTCCTAGTAGTTGCTGAAAATGTTTTTCCATTTCTTCTTCCCAATTTTCCCTTTCTTTCTCTTCCCTCTCCTTCTCGGTCTAAACTCACCTATTGCTTTCCAGAACTGCCCCATATTCCTACTGTCTCTAATTTTTGCCAATTTATTTTCCTTTTCTTCTTCTCTTTTCTTGGCAATAAGCTTCTTTAGGTTCTTACGTTTTTCCGCCATTCCTCTCTTTCTTTAGGCCCTTTACACTTTATAAATTTCTTCAAAATCCCCCAAACCCGTTTCTTTAAGTGCTCTATCTCATCTTCGGCCCTATTCCCTTCCTTTTCCCCCCTACCTGAATTCTTGTTGTCAACTCTGTATTTTTTCGTCATTCCTACCATCTTAGATGCTTTCTTAATGTTTACCTTGAACCTATCCCATCTACTCTCCCATACTTCCCCCTCTAGCTCTTTTTTCTCTTCCCATAAACTTATCATTTGTTCTTTAAACTCTTCCGCCTTTTCGTCCTCCCATATTAATTTTTCAACAAAGTCCGTGTTCTCCCTCCTTTTGTTTTTCCCTTTCCTCTCTCCCCTATAAGGTTCCCTTACATCGCCACTCATTTTAAACGTTATTGGTAGATGGTCGGACTCTGTACGTACTATCATCTCCATTTCCATGACATTACCTTCTCCTTCTGATTCCGCTTCTATTATATAGTCTATTACCAAACCTCCGTCCTCTCCAACGTGCGTCCATTCCCCTTTTTCATCTCCCCTTACTCTCCCATTTAGTACTCTTAATCCTAGTTCTTCACAGAATTTCAAAAGCTTTTTACCCTCACTATTTACTGTACTATCCTTGAACATCCTCTCTTTACAGTAACTTCTCGCCGGTTCGTTTACATCAAATTCTTCTACTCCTTGTTCAGATCCTATTCTTGCGTTCCAATCCCCTATTATAATTACCCGCTCCCCTTTAGCTTGCAAGTCCCCTACTACTTTTTTTAATTCATTACAAATTTTTCCACAGCCCTCGTTGTTGTATAATGTTACAATATTATTTCTTATCCCTTTACCCCCTAAAAAATGTCCACTTATATTCAAGCCATATGCATATTCGTTTATTTCAATTTTCTCACTCATACTCTTTCTTATGCCTACTAATTGGCCCCCCTTTGCCCTACCCTTCTTTATTGTTCTTACCGCCTCCTTAGTCTTCCACACGTAGTCTCTGTCCAGTCCTTCGATGAAGTCTTCTTCTTTGCCTGCCTCTATCCATGTCTCCAAAATTATTATTATGTCTAATTTCTCCAAAAAATCTCAAACACCATTCATCTACCTTCGTCCTGCAATGTTCGACATAACTCCTCTAATGACTCCTTCGTCTTTCTCGAAAAAACCAAGTTTCTATCTCCTTCTTTTCTTCATTCCACACAAATCCGATATTTTCTATTCTCCATCACATGTAGCTTGTACTAGCTTCTAACCCTCTATCTCTGGCCTCTGTGATCTGACTTTCGATCCAATCCTGAATCTGCTTTTCCCTTTCTGTAAAATCATCTTCCACCTTGATCCTAGTTCCCCTCAATTTATGCTTATTAGTCATAAGGTTCCTCTTGTTGTCCCACGTCTTAAGTTTTATTAAAGTTCCTCCTGAAATGCCCTTCATTTTCTGTATCAGCATTCTTACTCCTGTGATATCTTCGATGGTGCTGCTGATTTCCTTGTCCACGAGTTTTCCTCGAGACCTTAAGCCTCTCACTATGACTCAGTTCTTCCTTTTCCTCCTTTCTTCCTTTTCCCAAATCAGCTCCCCATCTCGAAGAAAATCGGGCTTTTGTTTATCCCCGACCCCATCAGTCTTTCTTCTATTTGAAATTTCCCCACTCTGCTCTCCCTCATTATTCCCCTTCTCTTGCCCCACTTGTGCGGATATATCTCTTGTTTCTCTCTGACTCACACTTTTTCCTTCACTATTGTCTTCACTATTTTTTCTTTCATCACTTCTCACTGACTTCTCGGCCGCACTCTTCACTTTCCTTGTTAGTCTTTCTGAAACATCTGCCAATTCCCTCCATTCCTGTTCTACGATTTGGATTTCTTGTTCCGCCTATATTAGTTCTAGGTCCCCCGTATCATTGGAGCCACTGCCCTCCTTGTTTTGCGTTTTTCCCACTTCTGTCGGTTGACCCATCTTTTCTGGTACTTGCACTAACTTTTCGCTTGTATGCTTTTCCGAATTCCCGTCACTCCCCTTTTCCCCGTTTTTTTGTTGGCACTCTGCTTTCTTTCCGCTACTGGTGAGCGAACTAACACCTCTTTTGTTTTGAAAGGATCCTGCTCGTTTGGATATTCCCCTGACGTTGGTTCTGGCCCCTTTTGCTTTTCTAGGAACTCCTCCATCATCTTTGCACTTTTCATGTT
Organism: Belonocnema kinseyi; assembly: GCF_010883055.1. Taxonomy (NCBI): domain Eukaryota; kingdom Metazoa; phylum Arthropoda; class Insecta; order Hymenoptera; family Cynipidae; genus Belonocnema; species Belonocnema kinseyi. Next base: position 5,107,405 of record NC_046663.1, on the reverse strand, counting down.
CCCTATCTTAATTGCCAAGTCTTTTTTCGGTCGCCCCCTTGACTTCTTTTTATCCCCTAAATGCGCTTCTTTTCCCTCTTGATCGGGTCCTGCATTTTCATTTTCCTGTTCCCACAGTTCTACATCGCCATTGTTCTTGTTGGCTGCTATTACCCCTCATGTAATATTTTGCGGTTCTGTCATATTCGATTCAAAAATTTCCCGCGGGACAACTTCCATTCTGTGTTACGTGGACTGCACTCTGCTGTCCCTTGCTGCCCCCCTCCCCCCGGCACTTGGTATTTGTCTAAGACAATTTGCTTCCTAACCTCTACAACACACTGGATGCCCGAATACTTCCGAAGACTTTCCAAGCTTTTCACTGCGTTCCCATTTGAGATAACACTAACGAGTACACTTTCCCTCACTGCCTACCAGTAATTTCGGTAACTGATCCTGTCCGATCCCAAATTGCTGTTTTTTGCTTAAATTTCACTCCGCTTGTCCTGAAACGTGCTCTCCGATACCCGCCCAAACCGGAAGTGCAAAGTTTTGTATGATTGAAAGAGATTTTAAAAGCTCTCAAGGTATTTTAATCAACTTTCCAGGTTACCAGAAAATATCTATTTTCACGGAATTTTATGATATCTTAATGGATTTTAAAGAATTGATTATAAAGACTTTATATATTATTTATTATTATGGGATTGTTGCATTTTTTCGAATTTTTTTTTTCGACAGTTAACTTAAAAAGACAAATTCTCCACAAAAAAGATAAAAATCTTCTGGATTCTCTAAACACATTATTTTTTTTATTCCAAAAGTATTACGTAATCTAAGCTAAGGATTAAACTAAGTCTATAGAAGTCAAATCCAGGCTGTGGACTCTCAATGCTTTCTAGATGAAGGATCATAGACGCCATCTAGCGTATACTCCGATCCCTAAGTTAAAATAAATCATGACGTCACATTTCAGCCAGATAGTTTTTATATAATTAACTTGAAACAGTAAATGAGATGAAAAAAGCAATCGCAAATAGATAATCATAAATAATTATTTATGTACAGTCTGTCAAGTTAAAGCGTGGGTGGCTTTACTCGCAGTCGGTAAGGTGTATCGACATGATTTTGATGTCAAAATATTAAGAAGAGCTCCCTCTTT
>NC_046663.1:5102686-5106164 GCF_010883055.1 Belonocnema kinseyi | reverse complement strand
GGGAGCTCTTCTTAATATTTTGACACCAAAATCATGTCGATACACCTTACCGACTGCGAGTAAAGCCACCCACGCTTTAACTTGACAGACTGTATTTCTGTTTATTATTTCATTGCTTTATTCATGAAAGTGTGGTTCGCGAAGAAACTGAAGATCGTATAAGCAGTTAATTTGCATTTTCATTTGAACCACATTAAAATAACCCCAAAGCCGGTTCAAACCTTCCAAAGGGTGATTACCGACAACATCTAACATGGTGGTTCGCGCGTTTCTAGAGACAATACGTTTGTGGGATGTGGGCAGGGGAAGAAACGCTGCGCCATCTAGCGTATACTTCGAGCGGGATCGGACTTATAATACTTCAAGGTCGCTTATATGAGTGGCCACACCCTGCTGAAAATTCCTGTATAGGTTCCTATATAGAATCCTATATAGGAACCTACATAGGATTCTAATTAGGATGCTATATGTTTCACCTATAGGAAAGGACATAGGATCCTATATAGGACACTCCCAAATAAGGTACCTAATAAAAACGAAAAAGTAAAATTTTTAAAGTAAATTTCGTGTCACATTTTCATAATTTAGTCGACATAGTTGAATTCGAAGGCTGAAGTTAGTTTAAATGTCTTTTTCAGGTTATATTTCTGCCGCACTTTAAAATTTTCAAGTCAGAAGAAGTTCACTTAGTACAATTTCACTTTAAAGCGACACACCGTAAACTATCACATCCTTGATATTATATTTAACAAACTCCCTTTTTTCCGCTTGTCCCTTGACCCACGGCAGTTGACCGAGCCTGATGGTACCTAATGGCACGTATATCTCTAGGTGCTCCTGGAGGACCAAAAAAATTTTACGCAGCCGTAGATGCTATAAAATAGTACTGTGCATCTGGATATGGTCCCATGTAGAAACATATAAAGGATCCTATGTAATTTCCTATAGATGGCACCTATAGGTGAAACACATAGGTTCCTATGTAGGATCCTATGTGGGAACCTATATGGGAATTTTCAGTTGGGGAGCGTGGTCAAACCCAAATATCCCAATTTTAAAATCACTGAAAGAACAGAAAACAAGAGACTCGCGTTTAACTGTAACCATGGATGTTGAAAGTTGACGACCAACTCAGACGATATATTGCGGAGACAAAGTATTTTCATGTACATAGCTTCACTTTTACGTTGGAAAACTAATATTCTATTTTCAATCAATTCAACAAGAATAATACAGGTAAGTAAAAAATGATTTTAATACACGGTAAGAAGAGAAGAATAGAGAAACATTAATATTTTCAGATCAGTAGACACACCTCTCATGGTTGTTTTTAATTCCATACTGACATGCTGTATTTTCGACTTATTTAATTCGCTGTAATATGTACACAAAACATATGAAATTACATAGTTTCTATTTCCTCCGTGTACAACAAAAGTTTGGAAATTTCATGTTTGTTGTTAAGATTATTTTTAATTCAATACTTGCATGCTTTAATTTCGATTATTTTAATGCCTTCTAATCTCTCCACAAAATATGTGCACATGCAGAGTTTTTATTAGGCTTGGTAGAATATAGGTTTGGAAATTTCAATTTTTGGTCTGCCATAACGGTGGAGTAATTTTAATTATATATTTTATATTGTTTCAACAAATACAGAAAAGGTTTGAAGGCATACGATTTTTGGGCTTGCGACTTGTCGGCTAAAGGTTGGGGTTCGAGGTGTATTAATTTAGACTTGGAGTTTGTGGGTTTGTAGGTTTAGGATTCATGGATTTCGTGTTGGTATGTTTGGGGTTTATAGATTTAGGGTAGGTTGTTTTGAAGTGTGTGAGTATGCAGTGTGTAGTTTTGAGGTTCGTGAGCTTGGAATTTAAAAGTTTTGGGTGTAAGGGTTTGGGTTGTATAGATTTAGCCTGTGTGAGTTTGGGATGTGTCGGTCGGGGTTTATGGTTTTGGGATTTGTGGTTTTGAGATTAGTGGTTTTAGGGTAAATGAATTTGGGGTTCGAGGGTTTGGGGTGTGTGGGGTTGGAGTGTGTAGGTTTGGGTTTCATGGGCTTGAAGTTGGTGAGTTTGGGTTGTGTAGATTTGGGGCGTGTGGATTTGAATTGAGTGGGTTTAGGGTTTGCAGGTTTGTGGTTTTTGCAGAACTTGAGGTTAGTGGATTTGGGGTGCGAGAGTTTCAGGTATGTGGGTTTGGGGTTTTTGCAGAACTTGAGGTTGTTGAGCTTGGGGCGTAAGGGTTCGGGGTGTGTAGATTTGGGATGTATGGGTTTGGGGTTTGTGGGTTTGAAGTGGGTGGCTTTGGGATGTGTGTGGTTGGATTAAGTGAGTTTGGAGTTTGTGTGTTTGAGGTTTATGAGCTTGTGGTTTCTGAATTTGGGTTTTATAGGCTTGCGGTTGGTATACTTGAGTTTGTGATCGAAGGGTATATGAAACGAAGAGTAAAAAATATGTTAATCTGACGTTTGTAAATCTGAAGCTTTTTAGACTGTTTTTTCATTTAAATTTACTTTATATCCTGACGTGTTGGCTCAATTTTGCGACCGGATTTGAGTTCAGCGAACCAAAAAACATATATTATACCGATTGGATGAAACTATTTTGTTTTACTGACAGTAACAAAATAGAATAAAACTTATGGTCTGGTCCCTGTTAAAAACTGATTAAAATATTATATAGAACCACAACACAGGCTACAAAAATGAGCACAAGACCTTTCAAAAGGGTTTAATTGATGTATTACATTTTTCTTAAAATATATTGATGAATATGTTAATATTAATTTATTTTTTTCCAATATTGTTCCTGACACTTAATTGAAATAATAATTGAGGGTTCGGATCGAATAAGGGCACATACGTATATCCGAATTTTCGATCCGGCCCCTAAATTAGTAAAAAATGTTTTAAATATTTATAATGATTATAATTATAATAGTATATGCGACGCATATGATGTTACACTTTGACGGCAGCTGGCCGAAATACGCGTGCGAACACAACGTGCCCCGTATATGCGACGCATATGAGGTCACATAAGTTAGCATGTGCGCCATCACGGAGTGTCAATCATTCTGCACATCGTGCACGCATCATGCGGGCTTAGTGCTCACATATTGTTATCTGGCGTGCTTCGTCCAGTTCAGTTTTCTATCTAGGAGTACTTCTAGATATTTAGCTGAATCTCAAATGGTCAGGCTCCGGCCACATAATGCAGGAGAGTCAACTTTTGGCACTTTGTAATTTCTCGTGAAAATTATCAGACTAGTCTTTTCCGGATCTATCGAGAGCCCTGAGTTACCGCGCAAGAGCTCTATGATTCGCAGCGTCGACCTTCGAAAACCCTTTAACGTTTTCAGATGAGCCCCCCTGACTAGGACTAAAAAGTCATTCGCGTAGCCCTGGGTAAAATACCCGTGCGTATTTAGCCTACGAATGAGGCCGTCTACTTCAGTGCTCTACACCCCCCCCCCC
>NC_046663.1:5095033-5102586 GCF_010883055.1 Belonocnema kinseyi | reverse complement strand
TATCGGCAAGATGGGTGCCGCGTTTGCTCTCAGCTGAGAATAAACGCAATAGAGTGGTCGCCTCTGAGGCTCTTTTGGCGCGCATAAGTCGGAATCGTGAGTCGTCCATTTGTGACTGCGGATGAAACATGGATACACCATTACACTCCTGAGACAAAGGAACAATCCAAACAGTGGATTTCCACAGGCGAACGAGCTCCAAAGAAGGCAAAGACCGTAATGTCAGTTAGTAAGGTTATGGCTACAGTTTTTTGGGATGCACGTGGAATTATACTTATTGAATACTTGGAAAAGGGTAAAACAATCACTGGTGAATATTATGCATCATTATTAGAGCTTCGAAAACGCACTTTTCTGAAGGATTAAAAAAACTTGAAAAGCGATTGACCAAGTGTATAGAGCTCCAAGGAGATTATGTTGAAAAATAAAAAAAAATTTACCCAAAAAAAATTGTTTTTATACTTCATTCTAAGGACTTATTGAACTACCCTCGTAGCATACTAGCTGGTGTGCCACGCCACATCTCGACATATGACTTCTGGAGGAGTATTGCTGCTCCACCCCAATGAAAATTCCTATATAGGTTCCTATGTAGGATTCAACATACAGGATCCTATGTAGGTTCCTATATAGGAACCTATATAGGAATTTTCAGTAGGGCAATTTTGCCACAACTAAATGGAGCGCAATTTCTGCCGAGCAACCTGTCTGAAAAGCGTGCTACCCTTTATACAGCAGGGAGGTTAAAAGCACCTTCACCCTGACTCGTCTCTCGACCAGTTTCTCAGCTTTCAGAATACAGGATGTTAAGCTGGTGGACCGGAAATCTTTTGCATCAGTGTATCCCGCCTTCCCAGGTTTGGGAATGAAGGTCACTCTAACGTCCTATCATGCCGATCGCACGTGTTTTAGAGCAATGCTTGCTCTAAATCTCATCTTCTTGTTTTTAATTTCTTATATTTTTATTGTATTCATACTGGACCGCAACTTACTTCATTTTGACCGTGTACACAAAACTCTTGTCTTTTTGCGGAGTTTCTACACCTGGGTATTCCACCATTCTGTTCCTTTCCTGGACTTAATTGAGCTTGTAGAGCAATTATTTTCATATGATGTAGTCAGAGCTCTTCGCATAAAATCCGCGGCGTGCTGTAACTCACCAATGTTACGATGGTTCGCGGGGAATTCCATAATCCTCCCTTCAGTTCCTCGTTAATGACTCCCAAAGTGTAAATCTCTTCCAAATATGTCCCAATGTGATTATCACCCCGATTCAGAATCTCCAGCTCAGTCTCCGCTAGGTATTCGATTAAATCTCTCGCTCTGTTTATGGTGTTTGTGCTCCCCACAACGTATGGCGGGAGTTTGGAACACAGCCCAACATCAGAGGAATCCTGTTCTTCTGCCTATGATCTCTTTGTCTTAATACTGGTAAGATTCCTGAAGCAGAGCTTAGGTACCAATATCGCATCCATACCCTTTAACGGCTATTCATGCCCTTGTTTGTTTTTCACGTGGCCTTTTATATATGAAATCACACCCTGACAAGTATCTAATTCATCCCATGTATAACCAGGGTACTTGAATTAGTGCAAACCCTGTTTGCACCACTGACATGCGCCTGGTTAGAACCGCCGAGAGGCCTTTGCTGTGTAGAAAATTATTCTCCATCATGGGGATTTTCATCTCAGCCCTTGAAAGGGTATATTTGGGGACCTCCGGACGCTTCTGGTCTGCCTATAGATCCCAGATGGGTCACCATACTGTACCTTTACGAATCGATTCTTAAAGTCGGTTTCTGGAAGCACAGGTGCCTCAGAGCGATTTAGTCACTCATAGAACCTAAACGTTAGAGTTCTCTCTACAACCCAGTCCCGCGACCAGATGTCTGCGGCCTCCTGTCTCCGTAATTAGGTGGGCAACAGGTACAAATTTTCTTTGAGCAAATTAAAATCGTCCTTTTACTGGTTTATTTACACTTTTCACATGGGCTTTGACGTTCGAGTACCTACTCTTTTTAGTTCTGATTTTTGTCACCAGGTGGCGTATCGTAGTTTATCTATTGCCTAAAACCTATTAGGGCAATGATGTATATTTTAAGAAACATTAGGAATACAATTATTACAATAATACATTTCGACCACTTGGCCTAAAGTTTTGGCCCTTTGCTCATAATTTGGACCACGATATGATTCGACAGCCTCACCTCAGACCTACCAATGCTTGATAATAGGATTATACTGGGACTTCCTAGGAACCTTGCATAAAAGCAACTAAATATGTATTTCTCTAACATTTGATCATCCTTGAAAGATGCTTGGTCTCCAAAAATGAAAGAAAATTAAATAATTGCTAAAACGTTACACAAAAACGCAATTGTTAATAATCAACAAAATCATTTAAGATACTCGGATTTTCATCGCTGAACAATCGCTGTTTATATCTTCTTTTAAACTCGCTCGCCAAATTAGAATTTGACTGAGTACGAAGTAGTCGGAGTATTTTTATCTTTGCAATACAATTTTTTAATTTTGTACGTGTCCGACGATAAATTAGAAACAACGTCCCTTTATCCTTTCGTTCTAGATTGAACCCTAGTCGACTCTTCTATTGATACATTGTTAGTTTTAATGAACACAATGTCGCCTATTTCATAGTTAATTGCAGTACTACGGTTGTTATCGTACCGATCTTTCGCTTTCTTTTGATCCATCGGAATCGCCTCTTGAATCTCATATCTAATTTCTTCAAACAGAGCATGAATCGCTTATTCACAAACCTACGAATTCAAATCACATATAATTTGTTTATATCATGATCCCAGTTAAATCCCTCATTATTTAAAATATTTTATTGTAAAGCAGGCATAATTGTCTAATTTAATCTCTTCACTTGCCCGTTGGCTTGATGATGCGTACTTTTGCCTCGATTTTTTTATTTCGATAGAAAATTATTTAAAAAATTACAGGGTTTCGTTCGTATTCATGTCAATTTTTTCCATGTAGTCGCCTTCCCGTTCTGTGCAGTTAGTGAGCCGTGGCATACATTTTTTTATGCTCTCCTAGAAAAAGTTTCCAGTAGCTGGACTACTTTAAATGTACCATTGTAACATAACGTAGAAGCCACCGGTTGTGAGCCACAGCACCTCGTCCACCTTCGGGATCGTGACCAGCGCTGAATAATAGAAAAAGGTCGCTTAGAGGGCAGGTATGATGTTGTACCATGACATCGCCTTAAGGGCATGTGATACTTAGCAAATTGTCGATTTGAACAGTTTTAGGTTCCCCCGGATTTTTTTCTAGAATAATAAATATTTTGCCTTAAAAATTTAGGAAATGATAGCGAACATGCTGATGAACGTCACCAGATACTTTTTTTGTAGGTTAATTCAAAAAAGTTTTAATTTAGAAAAATGTGATCAATTTGCCTAGCACTTTGGAAATAGTATCGATTTTTTCAGTGTTAGATTCTCCCGGCTTTTTTCCTAGGATAAGAAATATTTTGTCTTCAAAATCTGGGAAATCATAGCAAACATGCTAACGGACGTCCCCATACACTTTTTTTGGTGCTTTTTTATCCAAAAATTTGTTGATATTGATAACAAAGTGCGTGTATATTTCGAGGTTATGTGTGTTACAATTCATCCGAGCATATAATATTTTGGCCGAAAATTTTGGACTTGCAAATAAGCATAGTAACTAATCTTCCGGAACTAACCTTGTTTGCAGGCAATCAAAAAAGTTTATTTCATAAATAATTTCCAAATTATCGGAAAGGCAGAGATGAAAAACGACGTAACCTCAAAATAATGCACATGCATAAAATTTTTATTTAGCGCAATAAACTTTTTTGTTATTATCCGTAAAAAAGAGTCCGGGGACGTCCGTTATAATATTTTATAGCATCTCCGAATTCAGTTTTTAAAAACTTTCATTTTTGTAGAAAAAAGCCGGGGCAACTGTACTCGATTGACCACACGACGAAGTATCACATGCCCTTAAGGCAAAAAATGTCAACTAAATGAATCTTAAGTACAAATGTAGATTCTGTACCGACAACACGGTAATAAAAAAAAATAAATCGTGAAGACACCGTCTACCATTCATTCTGGAAGGACCAACACTGGTCCTTCGAACCGGATACTCGATGCCAGACAGTAATATAGAGAGTGGAAGCTGCTATAAGAGTCCAATGTATTTTGCGGGCACACGATTTTCAGCGCCACCTGTGGCTCGGATGGCATAACCGCGAAATTTGAATGGTATATTATTCTTGAATGTCACATAAACTTACTATTTTCTATTGAGTATCTTAAGATCAGGGAATAATAATGCAAAAATGGTTAAAGGTATTACGTAATTTTTGTTTATTGCACAAAATGAATTCTTTGCATTGCACAATACAGATTGCCTAACAGTAATAATTATAGTAAAGTTTTGCACACGTATCTTATAAGCAACGTAATACTTATCCAATAAATGAATCCTATAAATTAATTCTATTAATTCTAGCTTTTTCGCCTTATACGAGCAATGCTAATTCTTTTTGCCTGTGAATCTCTTCATTTTTATCGTCTTTTGGTCAAGAGAAACATTACTGACAGAAGAATTTGTACTTTTAGTTGCGGTTTTATTTTCTTGTAGCTTACGCCTTCTAAATCATGCCTCCCAGTGACATCTCACTCGCAAAAAAGGTTCGCATGAATGAAGCGGTACTGTCCGAAGAACAAAGATTAACAGAGAGACAAGTTTTTTGAATGATACGTGCAAATATTTGAGCGACATTTTTCAAATTTTACATATCAATTTACTCCGCATTTTTTCCCATTCCTTAAAAGCCAGGAAAATTGGTTCTTTGACTAAAATCAGCCCATTCATATCGACATAGGATTTTAAAAGAGTGAACGTTTGATAATCCTTGTACTGGTTATTCGTTTTTTCTTGCAATATTCTTTTACACTAATTGCAATGGGGCTGTGCAAGAAACAGCTTTACAGCGTAACCCGAACAATAGAATAGAGCACTGGACAAAGTAAAGTCCTGCGATTCGGATGGCAATGATTCTTCAGTTAGCGGTATTTCTATTTCAATTAAGGCCATGTGATGAGTATAACAGCTGATAAGTTAGCCCTAAGATCAATATTTTTCACCCATATTGAAAAATAAAAGTTAAATAACGCGGAAATTTTTTTCGGGAAATTTTAATAAATATTAAAGGATCGTTTTACAGCAGAAGTTTGACTTTTCACTTTCTCTGACGATAATCATGCAATCTGTTTTACCCACAGACCCCTAGAAGTTCGAAGTTGTCTACTCGCTGCGCTAGTGCTGCTTTGACACAGCTGATACCAGACTGATACGTATGTCAAACCAAATATGTTTATTTGCATTTCAAGTGCAAACATTAGTTTTTGCATTATTTGTGCATAATTTTCGTAAGCGGTTTTTGTTGTTTTGCCCCACTTTGATAAATATAAACCTCATAACTGGCCCATTGACAACATTGCAAATTGCTTGCAGGGTTTGAAGACAGCACGGTCGGTATTTCTCCAGAATAGTAATTAAAAAAAAAACATTTTTCACTATTCTAATTATTTAGGACCAGATACACATTCTTGCATGCCTTCTATTTATCGTGCATAATTTTTAACACGATATCTTATTCCGTCTGGACGGAATTTGGGAAAGAAAACTTCCACTGGTATTTTCTTTAAAAAAATTTTTTCTGAAAATTTCCACCAGAATAAAGCAGACACATGGATCTTATTACTTCCTCTTTCATTTCCCAAACTTTCATAGCGATACCTCATTTCGTTTAGACGTAAGTTGGGAAAGAAAAATTGAAGACCAGGTTTGGTCACGTGATCCTCTCGTCACATAGCCTTAATGGAACTTCTTCTGGTTATTGCAAGACAATATGCGTCACCTTACTCAATTTAACGATCATATCGTTATGATCATCTTCACAATTTGTTAATTTGGACAATTGGCCTAAATGGGTGATTAAAGAATGTCGAAACGAATTTTGAAATTGTAAAGATGACGAATACTGTAAACAACCATTGTACTGTCGGACAGCGGCCCCATTTAAATATTTTACAATTTCTTTAAAAAAATTAAAGCGGTGCAAATTTTCTGAAATGGCATATCTTAATTTCTTTGATGCAGCCTGCTTTAAGAAAGTTAAATTTAAACTATTAAACAGAAAGTCACCCTCCTTCACGAACTCAAGAGTCAATTCAAATTGTGGATCGAAATGTTCTGGCATAAAAGTTTTGTAGACAAGGTAAGCTGTATACATGGATTCAGGCACCACCTGCGCTGCTAAGGAAACTTTCATTTTGCTAAAATTATTAAAATTAAAGTGCTTGTCACTTATTTTTGGTATCAAGTTTAAATTACTTTCTTTGCTAAGTTTATACACGGTTTCTAATTCTTTCCAGCTTACCTTGCCTCCTTTGTAAAACAGGATTTTCGTTAAAAGATTATTGCGAATAGACTTTAGGAGGTGAAGAGGATAAAAAATGAAATGTATTTTTTGGTCATGTCTTAAAAAATAGGTTTTAGCGAGTGTGATATTTAATTTGTTGACTAGACCTTGATTTCGTAAATCTTGGTCGCAAATAATTGTCTTTACAATAAGACCAGCTTTCTGAAAAATACTCTAAATGGTAGATAAAATAACATCATGTGTCTTGTCTGAATTTCCCTTGCTGCTAAGAAACCAATAACCAATCGGTTGATTTACTTTCCGATTAACCCACGATAAAGAGACTACTAAAGCCTACGTAGCTTCAACCGGCTGTCGAGTTGTTCCATCATCAGCTACGCCAATAAACTGATCCGAACTTGGATCGTAATGAATCTCGGGTAACAAGTGAACTTCATCAACTAAATTATTTTTATATTAAATATATATTACTTATTAATATTACTTATTTTCAATTGATCCTTTATCAAACCTATGTTTCAATTCTGCAAGAATTGTTACATTCAAACCTGGATATATAGGAAATTGAATTTGATATTCCCTAAGTGTTATTTGTGATGGAACGATACAAATTTTTCGTGAAAAATTATAGCTTTTCGGAGATAAGTGAAGCATAGAAAGACACAAATCTTTCATTTCGTCGCTATACTGTCTCCTCGACTTGCTACAATTTGTGAAGCGCAACTGCGTCTCAAATAATATATGAGCTTGTTTAGGCAAATACAAGGGTATTTCAATAAGTCCTTAGAATGACCAACAGATGGCGCGCGAATCGCTCCAAATCATCTGTTTTCAGTCAGCACCACTCTCGACTAGATATATGGTGCAGTCACAGTCCACATCTTCTGAGTTTACGTGTTTTTATAACCAATTGAAGAAAAAAAAATTGTTCGTTAAGAAAAATGGAAAAAAACGAGTTCAGAGCGGTAATCAAACATTTGCATTTAAAGGGTTTAACTCCAATGAGATAAAAAATGAATTGGACTCAGTTCATGGCACATCTACCCCTGCCTTAGCAACGGTTTATAACTGGGTAAATGAATTTAAGCGTGGTCGTACATCAA
>NC_046663.1:5080652-5094933 GCF_010883055.1 Belonocnema kinseyi | reverse complement strand
AGAGCTCCAAGGAGATTATGTTGAAAAATAAAAAAAAATTTACCCAAAAAAAATTGTTTTTATACTTCATTCTAAGGACTTATTGAACTACCCTCGTAAGAAGCTGTATCTTTTATAAGCTGTTCAATACTGGCTATTTTAGAATTCTTTTTTCTACTGTTTCGTATTCGATGCAGTCAATTCAAACGACTTCTCAACACGGCTATCGTTCTTTTATAAGTATTTAAACGCGTCAACTTTGGCAACACGAGGCTTGGGCCGCTCTGGAGTCTCGCTATGATTAGCAAGGGCTCCTAGTACATGACCACGATAAGGCGATATTCCATATGAAAACTCTGAAGGAAGAGTCGACAGCAGGGACTCACCAGCTCCTGAATGAACTGGAACGGCACCGCAGTCAATTCGCCTCCCTCAGCCGCTCAGTCACTCAATGGGACGACTAGTTTGTCACAGCAGCAAGCCTTAACATGGATTCCAACACAAGACGCGTTTGGGAGGAAGAGATCAGCCGAGCCGAGAAGATCACTGCCTGGCCGCGCAGCGCTTCCTGATGTATAACCAACTCACAATCTACCTCCAACAGTGTTATTTAATGCTGTAGTTAATTAACACAGGTCGCGCCTCCACGATCACGGATCTACAGCAAGCCAAAGCCGGCTCCCGTGCCCTCAAGAGCTACGGGATGATCGCCGCCGCTAGAAATCCCTATCCGCTTGATCAGAGTTGCACTATCTTAGCCACTGAGAAACACTCATGGGTTTTGCCGTTCCAACGCGCAAGGGCTCCTCATCAGACACAGGCTCTGCTTCAATTGCCTGGATGGCAATCATACCGCACGAAATTGTCCATCGCAGTCGTCATTCAGAACATGTGGTGACCATAACCACTCGCTGATACACGAAAGAAAGCGCGCTTGAACAGGCTCCCTCGCAGATATCCCTAAAAAGCAGCTCCGATTCGGGATGACAACGGCCGCAAACACGGCCCTGTCTCCTGACGACGAACCGTTGCTGCAATAGTACGAAAGCGGTGGAGATAAGACGCCGCAGGTATGACTAGTCTTCCTGTCCATGGCTATGGTCATCACGAAGTTGCAGAGAGAAGGTATAGGCCCTACTGGAACGTTGCACGGAAGCTACTCCCTTCAACATAAACATCGTCAAACGATTTGGTGACGGCCTTGAGCAGGTCAACGTTGGTGTAGCCAGGGTGTCAGGATCACCCGTAGACTTGGTCCGTCTGCGCACACGTCTCCACCTCTATGACACGTCTCTGAACCGCTGACTTCTTTTTGAAGCCTACGGACTTCAACACCTTGGGATCATCACGCCCTCTCTGTCCTTTCCCGCCGAGACAGCAGAATGCATCCAAGGACTCTAGCTGGCTGATCTAGGGTTTAACACTGACGATTTTCGGCTGGACATTCACCGGCATTGTGTCAGTAAATGGGTCGACAATAGCACTCATGACTGCATACCCCCAAATGCTATGTCACGAGAGACTAGTCGAGCTCGTGCAACACTTCTGGTCTCTGGAGAAGGTACCTCGAGTCTCGCGGATGGGGCTTCTAGCCTCATCGAAAGCCCTACAACACTCACTAAATTACGTTCCAAGAGGGCGCAAATGCTAAATTGCACGTACAATTAATCTCATTTTTCAAATTGATTGATTTTTATTAATTAAATCATTTACAATAGCAAGTAACAATAACAAATAGAGAATTATGTCTATAATTAGAAAAACTACGGAACGCAGTGTAATCCCATGGCAGGATTTGAATGGCGAGAATTAAAAGGAAAAAATATGAATTTAAATGGACTAGAAAGTCAGTTATCCAATTAACTTTTAATTATTCATAGAAAATGTATTTTTTACAGTGAATAGTTATATTATATATGAATATAGGTTATGTTATAATAAGGAAATGCATGTCCTCTGCATGTTCTGATTCTGACATATAATACGTTGCCTGACGTCCCACAAAGAAAACTAAGGACGAATTAGACGTAGTAATGTACGCGTATAATACCTACAGTGGTACATTTACCCAACTATGGTTAACGATCTTGTACACTCGATACACATACGTAAGCCAATATTCGCGTTGATCTTGAGGCAGTTGGCGAAACCCGGCCTGCGGACCTTGACCCTCATATACTCCATGTATATAACCTTCTGAATCTAGCAGTAGATCACCAATTTTAAGATCTTTTAGTGGTAATGTGACGTATTGACTGTCCACGCGTTCTGAATTATAATGGAAATTTGTATTAAATTAGTAATTAAGTGGTAGATTCTTGACAACGTAGTATTTTAGCATTTCACTAATTAAATATTTAAAAAATTAGTATTTTTATATTACCTGGACGGCCAGTTGCAGTATTTATTTTCACAAGCCCGTGGGCGGTATTATATTTTGCAATAATATATATACTACGGCAGACTACATAAGCATTTTCTATCTGTATTATTGGTCCACCTGATCAAGTAAGAAAAATATTGTTGCTATTGAAGGATGATCAGAAATGCATTTTCTTAAAACTACTGAATTGTAGTAAATTACGATTCTACTAAAAATTATCCAAGCAATTTAATCTTGAATGGTATTTTTGACACCAAAAATTGTTCATCTTCGAGTTGTCTCACGAAATATTGCGCACGCAGCATTTGATAGTGGTACACGGATCTCGTACGAAAAAGGTCTTTTCACCGTATTAACTAGATAAAATTATGAAAAAGCTAACAAAAAGAACCTTCCATCTTTAGTAGGTGCCGAGTTATGACACTTCAAATAGGTGAAAAGAACCCCTATTCTGAAGTTTGTATCTGTGCTTTGGAACCTGCTATTATAGTAATTATAAAAAAAGCAATGATCTAGCCCCAATAGGTCATAAGTTATGGCCTGTCAAAGTTGACCACTTTTGACCTATTTTTCTGGGCAAATTATCACCATGACCTGATGTCTGGTCTATATTGCTGAATGTACGACACGATAAATAAACCAACCTGAAAATAGGATAGGTGAAACAGCTGAAAATTCCTGTACATGAAACTCGGGGCATCCTGGACATGTTCCTGGAAACGATCCTGCACACGAACCTGTACAAGTAATCTCGACATTACCTATTCAGGAATTTGGTGAAGGAAATTGTAGATGATCCTGCAATGGAACCTGCACTAACAGGGGAACCAAGGGAACCTTTGAATAATGGAGTGTAGGTTCCTGTACAGGCCCTTTGCGAAGTAAATTGAGGAGCGGGTTCCTATACAGAAACAAGCATGGGGTCTTTTATAGAAAGCCGTCGTGAAAACTCATGTGAATTACCGCTATGCAGTTTCTCTCCTTTTATTCCCTTGAAGATCAAACTTATTATTGATAAAGCCAAGCCACTAGCAGACCCTCGAGGATTAGTTTCTATGCAGGTTCACATATGGGATCCTGAACAAGTTCCTGTACATGAGCCCGCATCTCAAATCACTCTGTGAAAGAACCTGCACAAGATTATTCAAAGGTTTGCTTGCAAACAGGTTTCTTTGAAGTATCATGTTCAATTTCCTTCGCAATATTCCTGTACAGGAACTCTCAAGATTAGTTGTACAGATTCATGTGTAATTTCATTTCCAGGAACATGTCTGGGATCCTCCAAGGTTCCTGTATGGGAATTTTAAGCTGGGTTATATGTATGACGTTTTACATCAGTAATCGATTTTCAATTTTACACTCTTTAGTATTTGTGAAAACTAGAACCTATTTTTATAAATATAAGACTGGAAACTCGCTGTCTTGCAGTATGTTCATAATTTATAGTAATTCAACTGCTGCAAAATAAAGCTACATACTATACTGATTTTGCTCTTGAATTTGATGTAAGTGAGAAAACAAGTCATCGGATTAAAATGATTAACAGAAATATCGAAAAGTGAATTGAGAAATATGTCGAGGAACAAAGCATTTTAAAAAAATTCAGTTTTCGAAAAGGGATATCAGGGATAAAAATGATAATAATTGAGCTGCTAGATCGAATAAGGACACATTCATTTTTTTGATTCGAGCGGGATGAATTCTCGTAGTTTTTAAATTTTGTTTAGAGCATTAATTTTCGGAAAGTCAATTCTAGCAAGAAATATTTTCAGAATTCTTGTTTTTGTGCTCTCATGGTTAATTTGCGCTCGCGCCGAAAAAATGTATGTGCCCTTATTCGATCCGGCAGCTCAATTATGGCTTTGAGTGATTTGTACAAGAGGATGCTACGCATTTCCGAGACAGATTTGAGATTTGACTGTGCATACAAAGAATTTAGGAAATTTCAGTTAATATTGATATCTTCCATCCATGCACTTTAATTTGAGTAAACACTATTTTATTAAATACCTATGGGTTTGCCCTTGTACTCTCGCGCTGGTGGTAGCCGAGGAGGTAGTGATATTGATCGAGATAGTAATGTTGATCGAGGTGACGATGGAACCATTGATGCTGTAAGAAGAAATATACAGATTTTTTTCAATGCAATTTTTCACCGAACCCCAAAAGTTAATGTTCGAAATAAAGATGCCCTCTTTAATAGTTTTTTTTTTATTTATAAATAACCCAGGAAACAAAAATCCATAGTGCTTTTCATTTAAGAGCAGAAGCTTAGGCGCCGCCATGACACTTAGTGGGCATTTAAAAATTGCGGTCATATTTTTGGTAAAATGTACACTATCCGACCTAATTTTAATGTAAAAGTGAATGAAAATGATATGCCAGGTGCTGAATTATTGCATAAAAAGGAGGAAAAAAATACCATTTTTCAGTTAGAAAGGTGGTTATAATGCAGAAAACAATGTACCAGAGGGAAAAATCAGCAACATATTGACCGGTATGTGGAATGCAGGTTATGTTTACACTGCGTATAGTCGTTAGGTTTCAACAGTGAGAAAATAGTGTTTTGCATAAAGGTAAAATAATTTTAATAATAAAAAAATATAAAAAAGGTTGATAAAGCATTTTTCAAGAAATGCACTTGAAAATTAATTGATATCTATCATTATAAGTGGGTTGTTAGTTTTGAAATTTACTTAGCTTGCAAGTTACCGAAATAAATTCAAATACGACTTTTTTAGTTTGAACTTTTTTGTCTGAAAAATCGTACAATAAAAGAAATATGATTAGAAAGTGGTGTAAAAATTGTTTGTAAAAAATACGTGAAACTGAAAGAAGTGAAAATATGTTTATATTTATGTTTTTATATAGTACTTTTTAAATCAGGGTGACCGATTGACGGGGAAGGTAGGAATTTTTTGTAGCAGACGAGAAATATGTCAGTAAATTCATTTTTTGACTAGAAATTTGAAAAATTTTGAGGAAAAAAATACATCTAATCACTTAAAATATTACGAATGTCGTATCACACGATAATTTACAATAAACTCAATTAAGAATGTTTCGAAATATTTATTATTATTATTAGTATTATTATTATTATTATTATATGATATATAAAATTATATAATAATTTATTTTAAAGTGTGCATTTGCAATGTACAGAATTTTAAATGCAGGTTTGGAAGACTTGAAAAAATTAATATTTCACAGGGTTTGAATTTGAACATTTTTGATAAAAAACGTATTCAGTTGAACAACTGTAAATAGATGTAAATAATGTCATGACTCTTTCTTGTTAATAAACTGCAGTTAGAGTATAAATAATCGAAAAATACATCCTTTCGGAAGCCGATTTTAATCTCATACTCGAAATTAAGGAATGTACATACAGATTTTATTTTCAAAATTGAACTCTTTTAATGAGAAAACGTTAGTATTTAAAGAACTTTAAACGTCTGATTAAACTTTCATAAACTATTTGTAATAAAAATAATTTAAAATTAATAGATTCATAGTTTAACACTTTAATTCATTTGTAAATACTATACAAATGTTATTTCAGTTTCAATTATTTAATTTTTAACTCACTCTTCGTAATTTTGTAATGAAGGAAAGTAATTTAACATCAAACAACTCGAAACTGAATTCTTTAAAATAAAGTCTTGAATCATTGGAATTTCACAAAATTAAATTTGTGTCAGCACTGTATTGCATTGCAGGGGCGCACACTTTCTCCGCCACCAGTGTAGCGACGGGCTAATTTCTTATTTTAAAAAACACTTTTTCTCCATTTTTACTTAAAATCACGAATTGTTTAGTATTATTTTCAGTAAAATCTACATTTTCCAGTCCATCTCACTCAACCCAACACCCCACCGTGTGCCCGTGTTGCATTGAATGTTCATTAATAAAATAAACCATTGACGAATTAATAATTTGTAGTCACAAAAATTTATTATTTGCTTTAATTTTATTTTTATGAATGTTTTTTATTTAAAATTCCTTATAATTTCTTCTATGTAGACCACCCTGAGAATTTCTAAATAAATCAACCATTTTTATCATGAAAACAATGAATTTATTAAATTGATACATTTATCTAGTAAATTGAATATTACACGCATAACATTATTTTTAGAGTAAAGTGATGCATTGAAAGAAGCGTTCAGTTGGAAACTGAAACTATTTCGAAAAATTAAACAGGGTTTTGGAAATCTAATAAAACAGTAAATACATTCCAAGTAGGACTTGCATCGACTGTCACTTTTGCACTTTCCAAAACAGCACTTCTTGTGCGTACCAACCTTTTTTCTTTTCAATGAATTTTCTCCTGGTATATTAGAGATTTCTTTTTTTGGAAGTTTTTTAACTTCCAATTGTTCGAAATAGTTTTTTTCGTCAATGTTTATTCCCACATACGTTTCAGTGAAAAATTGACCGCAACTCACATGGAAGTGCTATATATTTTTCGCGCTTGCGCAATATCGTTTTATGAAATGAAAAGATCTATTCACTTGTGCTGAGTGGGTTTGGATGGCTTCTGAATTGCGTGTCTATCACTGGAATTCCAGATTGCCACCTATTGGGTTTTTAAATACTTTTAGTCTTTATTATTTTTCTTGACTAACTTTTATGCCACAAAAGGCGTAGAGCGAGAGTGAAAGAGACGGGCAGATCTGTTTATCTCTTTCACTCTCATGATTACAAAGAATATAGATTCTCTATCGCTTTAACATCTATGATATTCTGCTTTGTGATTCTGTTGCGCTACACCTACAGGACGGCACCCTTATTAAAAAGGCAATTTATAGCTTTTGTAAGCATTAAATAATAAATTTTGTTAATTTATATATTAAACATTTTGTGCTCCCACTAGGTACTCATGTTGCGCGCATGTACGCGCCGCAAAATTTCGTCACAGGGTGATTGTAAACATGCTCACATTGTGCCACACTTTATGCACGCACTTCCGTTACAATCACAGAACGTAGGCGAACATGGTGGATTTTGGCATGCATGTCATGCGCGCATCGACGTGCGCGTGAGATGCGCGCACGAATTGTTATCTGGGAAGTTAATGGCATCGGGAATCAGTTCTAACCTCAAAATTCGATTTCCTCATTTTACTCTACAAATATTGTAATTATATATTTTTTCACTCTGTATATGTACTTCTTTAATAAATAAATCTGTATCTTTAAAACGAAAACAATTTTTATTTGAATACTTTTTTCTCAAAACGAGAAATTCGAAATATAACCTCAAAATTCAGTCTCTTTATTTTACGTAAAAATGGTTGAAAGGTGAAATTTTTTCATACTGTTCATACTCTGCTCTTTGAGAAATGACTACGGATAAAGAGCAAAAATTGTTGTTTTTTTTTGTGATAAAAGGACCCTAAGAGGCAAAGTGTGACTTAGGGGCCGAGTGTCACACATTTTTTATCACAACAGTCGATCATAAGTAAAAATAGGTTGCATGGAGTCCTAATCCAAAAAGTTGAGTTGTAATCACATCCAATCGAATCCAACCCAATTAATTCCCACTTAATCCATTCCAATACAATCCAACCTGATTTATTCAAATCCAATCGAATCTAATTCATTCAAATCCACTCCTATTCAATTAAATTCACCCTAATCAAATCCATTCCAATCCATTCAATATAATTAAATTAATTTCAATCCACTCCAACCCAATCCATTCCAAACGAATACATATCAATTCAATTCATTAAAATCTAATCCAATCCAGTTCACTTCATTCCAATTAATTCCAATCACATTCAATCCAATCTAACCCAATAAATTGCTATCCAATTCAATTCATTCCAATCCACTCTAATCCATTAAAATCAAATTCATACAGGGCAGAAGTCTCGATACCTCTGTAATATCCCAAGGATATCTCAGAATATCGTCAGGATATCACATTATAATATTAAAAATATTATGTATTTCTCGGGAAATTTTCTACAAAGTACAAAATTATAAAATACAATAATGGTAAAGTCCCTTCTAAAGTCTCTTTCGGGTAAATTCAATCATGGCTATTAGTGCGCGAAAACTGTCGCGCACTTTAACAAAAGTAAACTATTTCTCGAATATTCGTACCATATTGTAATAAATTGTCATCTATATTAAACAAGCCAACGCGGTACATATTAGTTTAATTTTTTTACCATAAAAACTGTTTTTGCCGTTGAAAAGTGCGTTCTCTAAACTGCGCATTTTAGATTTTACTAATACAATAACAGCCAACTTTAACATTTTTAGAAAGTGACTTGTTTTTTGTTGTAAGTAGGCCGTTATTGTTTATGAAAATTATTCGCGGCAATAATTTTTCGCTAATTATATATCCCGCACAGGAAATTGAGTGGATATCGTACGAAACGGAAATCTCTAAATCCTTCTAGTGGGCACAAAGTTTGGCAACGTCTTTACGACATCGTTACGACATCTCTACGACCACTTTACGACATCCTATGTCAATGTCGTTAAGGTGTCTTTATGATATCGTAAATAAGTCGTATGATCTGACGATGTCTTTACGATATCATAAAGACACCGAAACGACATGGACATAGGATGTCGTAAAGTTGTCGTAAGGATGTCGTAACGATGTAAAGACGTCGTCAAATTTTGTGCCCACTGGGCTTGGAATATGCCATGGATCTCGCAGGAGATTTTTACGACCGCGAAATTCTAGCATAATTTAAATTATATATTATTATCAATCATAATAATTTGTTTGAAAAATTAATTTTGGTAATTACGATTGATTAATTATCTAACTCTAATTAATAATTGGACAAAAAAGTGAAGAACTTTTTATTCAAACTGCAATTATCTGGCATTGTTCTAAGTGAATATTATTAACAATAATAATAAATGGTTTAAAGCTATATTTTGGTTAAAATTAATTATTACCTCACTCTAATTGAACATTGAAAAAAATGGATTTTTTTCAAAAAAAACGCGACGTTCCAACTCTTCTAAGAGAAGATTGCTAATAAAAATTATTAAATCATTTAAAAAATATAAGTAAACATCTAATTTTAAGTATACAATAGTATTTTATGTATCAGAAACAATTTGCATTTTATAAATCGTAAAAGAATCATCCTTAGTGCGAGAAACTGGTAAAATCCATTTTTTCACTAATTGCGTTTTTTCGGACCATATAAAACATACTTATGAAGTTGATATATAAAAAGTAATATTTGATTAATATTCTATTGGCAATTATGAAGAGAAATGTTGAGTCTCAACTTGAGTGACCTAATATTGACGATTTAATATTGACAATTTTGAATAAAATTTACAAAAACGTCTTCTTTTCTCATGGGAAATACGTGTTAAACTTCATGGAGGTTGCGCTACCTCTATCATTTTTTGTTTCAAAGCAACATAAACTGTGACCACCCTACTGTATATATTAAATTTTTAAATTACAAAAATGCAAAAAGTGAAAAATATGAAAGTTTGATAAAATAACGCGATGGTGTAGCATTCTCAACTTTATTTAATTAATAAGAAGGTCATATTGTGAGATTGTAATCATGACTCTGCTGGTCTCGAGTTTAAAAAAAATACCGGCTCATTGTTTGATCAAAGCTAAGAAAGATAATCATTTTTTCGAATTTTCAAGTGTCGAGGGATCACTGCGCTTTAAATTAATTATACACATTCAGGGTCTTCATGTGTTACTTTTCAATAGAATGCTGTATTCGATTTTCAAAAATTCTCAGTTCCCGTGTTGAAAATGCCCTAATATTGCCAACTTTAAACAGGGAACTTGTCGGGTGTTAGAAAGGGTAAATTGACTAGAAAATGTGATGCAGGCTCTTGTCAGGGGTTCGTAGGGAGGTTCTAACTTAGAATTTAGACAGGCACTACTCAAATACGAAAGGTATTTCCCTAAATTTGTCAATATCAAGATAGGAATTTAATTTTTAATAAATTATAATCATAGGAGTCTTTATTTATACAGTAAATTCAAACCCTGGCGGGTAAACAAGCAGTACTGTGCCCATACCAACCCAGTGAGCACAACGTTTGGCGACGTCTTTACGACATCGTTACGACATCTTCACGACAACTTTACGACATCCTATGTCTATGTCGTTAGGGCGTCTTTACGATATCGTAAAGAAGTCGTATTATCTGATGATGTCTTTACGATATCGCAAAGACACCGAAACGACATGGACATAGGATGTCGTAAAGTTGTCGTAAATATGTCGTAACGATATCGTAAAGACATCGCCAAATTTTGTGCCCACTGGGAATGGACATTTCTATCAATTTATTATTTTCTCGAGAGGACCTTGTAAAGCCCTCGACAGGTAAAACTGGTAATATGGCTGTGAGTCCAAAAAAATAATTTAATGTTATTATGCTTAATTATACTTAAGGGCATGTGACACAGCTAAATACCTATATTACCGACCTCACTTTTTCCGTTCACTGAATGTTTTTTTGAACCTAAGAACTTTTTTTGTAAATAAAATATCGAGCTGAAACTTTGGGAAATGTATTAGAGTACAATAAAGTACGTTTAGGTACTGCATTTTGGTAGGAACTTCACTGAAAATTATTTCATCTTTTTTCTGAACCTCAACATTTTTTGAACGTTCGAACTTTTTTTATACATAAAATATCAGTCCCAAACTTTGAGAAATGCAAGAGCCGAAAGAAAACTACGTTTAAGTACAAAGCTTAATAATAATAGATGTAAAAAAATATATTTCAATAATCAATTCTAACGGCATCAGCCGGTAACGTTGTACACGAAAATACGAACTCTCTAGAGCCTCGTCTAGTGGCCGCCAGGTTTCGTATTTTCGTGTACAACGTTACCGGCTGATGCCGTTGGATTTGATTGTTGAAATATATTTTTTTACATCTTTTATTATTAATCTTTGTACTTAAACGTAGTTTTCTTTCGGCTCTTGCATTTCTCAAAGTTTAAGACCGATATTTTATGTATAAAAAAAAGTTCGAACGTTCAAAAAATGTTGAGGTTCAGAAAAAAGATAAAATAATTTTCAGTGACGTTCCTACCAAAATGCAGTACCTAAACGTACTTTATTGTACTCTAATAAATCTTCCAAAGTTTCAACTCGATATCTTATTGACAAAAAAAGTTCTTAGGTTCAAAAAAACATTCAGTGAACCGAAAAAGTGAGGTCGGTAATATAGGTATTTAGCTGTGTCACATGCCCTTAATTAAAAAAAAAGAAAAAATTAAAAATATTACCGAGATTCAAACTTTTAAAATTTTCATTTTTTCTGATTAAGTTTAAAACATTTGGTGCCTTTAAAATTTGAAAAGAATTTTTCTTAAATATTGATTTAATGTCAAATAATCTAAGTCTCGGTGCTTGCGGAAATTTTAATAAATTGCGTATCTCTTTAGTTATAAGTAATAAGTCTTCTCTAATCAAATTCAACAATTCATTTAGTTTTAGAATAACGTGCGAAGTATATTTACACGGTAAAAAAATTGAGCTGTGGCAGGGATATTATTCCTTATTATAGCCAAACATTTAGCTGAAAACGAACGAAGGAATTTAGAAAGATCCCTGGATCAGCGAAAATGAATATCCTTGACCATTTTCCATATACCAGTGATATCGTATAGTCAAACCCCTAATAAGTGTAGCTATAATAGGGATATTAAGAATAGGTGTCTGAAGAAATTATCGGAAGAGCACCGGTGCATTATGGGAGCAGCGAAATAAAATGGCGACGGTCTAATCGGGAGCAGTGACATTTGAGACTTAATTTGGACAATTAAACGCTTTTTACCACTTAAAATATGCGTGAATGTTAATATTAAATGATGTTTATGATGCAGTAATAATAATTTACATTTGTTTCGATTGTAGGCGATAACTATATTGAAATATCAAGAAACGCGATAAAAACAACAAACTTGACCTCCAAATGCATTACACGGATTTCAGGGAAATTCATTTTCGCGATACCAGACGAAAAATTGGCTACTGTAAGTTAATATATATCTATAACAAATAAATTTTTTTCTAATCTGAAGATAATACAATTATACATAATCTGTCGAAAATAATAAACTTTCGAACTTAGCAATTTTGTCCAAATTCCTGATTTACGAGAACAATTTACATAAAGTAACTAAATGTGTAACTCTTCTAACTAAACGTTTTACCTAATCCAAGCGTACACTTTCTTTGAGTTTAATATATTCTCGATTCACTCGTTCGCCTCAAGAATTTTTTTTCCGTGTAAGAATTTAATATTAATAAAAATACGAGAAAACAGAAGAGTGTTTAACAGAGGTTACAGAAAGGTGTAAGATTTTTAGATTTAACTTTTGCAAAGAAAATGTATTTTTGGAATAATATTTTCCTTCGGTGAATAAAAAAATTCTCGTAATAATAGATTATGGCAATGTCCCTGGCGGACCAAAGGAACCGAATGGAGCCTCTACAAAGTACCCGTAAAGACCCCATTGGGTCCCCATTCGGTTCCTTTTTAAAAAACTCAAAAACACAGCAAAATCAACTTTTAAATTGTTCAAATTCGAATTCTACGTTAAAATTCCCTATAGAAGGTCACGGAATAATCGCTATATTTTTTTTTCAACGGTAAAAAGTTAAAAAAAAAATAAGACGTATAACGCTTGTTGAATGCTACACTACAAACGCATCGCCTGTAAGTAGCAGTTAACAGGCGTTATACGTCTTATATTTTGTAAAACTTTTTACCGTTGTAAAAAAAAACTATTGCGATTATGCCGTGACCTTCTATAGGGAATTTTAACGTAGAATCCGAATCTCAACAATTTAAAAGTTGATTTTGCTGTTTGTTCGAGTTTTTTAAAAAGGAACCGTATGGGGACCCAATGGGGTCTTTACGGGTACTTTGTAGAGGCTCCATTCGGTTCTTTCGGTCCGCCATGGGTGCTAGTTAAACTTTTTTGCTATTGCAACCATAGAATCACACTTCAGAAACCTGTCAAAAACTTTAATGGTAATTATTACGAAATCTCGTAAACCATAACACGTCACCACATAACCTACAATCAAATTAGGAATTAATATGGAAATAGAGCAAGGATCTAGAAAGGACCTTACTGGTTAGTCGGGCAATAGGAAGGTACCCTCGCTCGAATCTAGTCAGAGTTCAGGCTAGTGCCTTTTTTTACAAAGCGTAGCGTTCTTGTCGGGTCCTTCCTAGATTTCCTGTTCAGCGCCCCAATAAAGTTAGAGCAAAATAACTAGCATCCTACCAAAATCGAGTCGTCATTTCTGCACGGGTTGTACATTTTTATACTTTTCTATAGAAAATTGTTTTCATTATGCAAATCATACTTTGAGGTCTCTCGAAATCACAATTGTTAAAGCCTAACTCATTACTAGTCAAATTTTACACACGTGATTAGTGAAAAGTTGGTAACTAAAGATCAGGAAAAATTTAATAATTCAATTAGCGAAGATATTTCCTAATTCGATAATGAAAAAAAGTTAATTGCTTAGAAGAAACATATAAAATTAGGACTTTATATATTAATTAAACAAACTTGATAAATATGGCAAAATCAAAAAATAAACATATATAATTAAAAACGCTACGGTGTAACATTTTTAACTATATTGAAACAAGAAGGCCAATATTGAGAAATTGTTAACGTCAACTAGTCTGTTTCCATTTTCGAAATATTGTCTTCTGATTTTTTTAACAATGTTAGTGGCGACTGGACTATAAAATTAAACAGTTGCAACAGTGAACTAAAGATGTTCAGATTTAAACTGGATTTATAACAAATTAGTTAGTGGAATGGAAGCTTCTAATGTGTCCCCTAAGGGTTTACATTTTTCTTACACCTTCTCTATTCCTTTACACACCCTCCACACACTTACTTGGTGGTGGA
>NC_046663.1:5068128-5080552 GCF_010883055.1 Belonocnema kinseyi | reverse complement strand
AAATTAAAATTCGAAAATTTTTTCTAAAGCCTCCAGGGGACTTCGTTTTCGCACGAAAAAATTTTATGTGCCCTTATTGCATCCGGACCCACAATTATTAACCTTTATAGATTATGATTAAATTGTTCGAAAGTGAAGCCAATTTTTAAATATAGAGTCGAATCTGAATTTAGTGATTTTTGATTTAGTGTTTTCGAGAATTGACGTCGCGCCGCGGGAAGGGATGAGAAGAGCTGCAGAATGGTTTGCGATGTTCACTCAGGCGTGACACCAAATCCAGATTTGACTGTAGTCGATATCTCGATTGAAGATTTTTTTCCTACTTACTGACAGAATCAAGAATCATCACTAACATGAGGCGCAGCGTTAAGACAATAATCTTCATTTTTCTATGGACACAGATCAATGCTTTTTAAAGAATTTCTCGGATAGTAACTGAACGGATCTTGATTTTTTTTTCTTGCATATATGTACTAGGTATTTTCTTATGATTGACGAAAATTCTCGTTGACGCGTAGGCCACGGATTGGCGGATCATAAAGCTATAAAATAAACAAACTTAGTTGTGTACTAATAGCCCAGATGCTACAGACAGAATTCTTTTTCCTCTCCTAGATCCATGAATAAAGTTTACTCGTTGTAAAAACCCGTACGACTGTAGCCTTAACCAAGAGATAAAGAAACTTTCTTTGTTTGCTTCTATTCGATAAGGGACCAGATTTTTAAACAAATTAATCAAGACATGGATTCGATTTCATTTTTTCATTAGAACCATAATTTAAATCCGGCGCGAGTATTCGAGAAATTAAAAAAAAATTTTTTAATTAAAAAAAAACACCATAAGTAAAAAAATGTGTTTTGCGTGTTTTTGACGCTAATTCTGGTTTTGTTGCGGGTTTTTAAATGTAAATTATTTCTAATGCATAGAATACTACTTTATACTGATAATTACATGTTTACATAAATTGTTTAAACAATTAATTATTGTCTTTAAACATTTTCTTCGAGAAGAAATTTAGAAAGTCGCGGTTTGTTAAAAAAATTTCCACTTTTTGTCCAATCTTTAATTAGAGTGAGGTATTACTATTTATTGTTAAAAAAATAATTATTTGAATAATTTATTATTATTGATAATAATATTTTCTTAGAATAATGCTAAAAAATGGCAGTTTTTTCAAGAAAATTCTACTTTTGACCAATTTTTAATCAAATTGAGGTAAATAATTAATTGAAGTTAACAAAATCAATTGTTTAAATAATTTATTATTGTTTTAAATTATATTTAAGTTAAATAAAGATAGAAAGTTACTTTTTTTATCGAAATTTTTAACCATATATATACTTTTCACTTGGAGTGAGTCAATTCAATTTAGCATAAATAATTATTTACGCATATTTTAATTGTTTATAACTATCTTCTGCTTTATTAATACTAGATAGTTGCAGTTTCTTCTAAAAAAATTACTTTTTAGCCCCTTTTTATTTAATAAAGTAATAAATAATGCAAGTATATAAATATGTATAAATACTTTATAATTTAAAAGCATTATTTTTGAATACTACATAATTGTTTATAACTATCTTCTTTTAGATAAGTACTAAACAGTTGCGGTTTTTTCTGAACTCTTAAATTTTTGTCCACTTTTCACTTAGTGAGGTAATAATTAATGCAAGTTAACAAATACGTTCATTTTTTAAATAGTATTGTATATTTTAAAGTGAATTATTTCTCCTCTTTGCCCAATATTTAAGAAAAAATTAATTTAAACACAGAGGCTATCTTACACAAGACATAAAAGCAAAAATGAAATAATTAGAAGTAGGTGGAAGAACTCAAACGTAAATGACTTGTAAAATTTTTGTTCTGAATTACAACCGGATGTTTAGTGCAAAACGTGAAATAAAAATTTGGAATTGCAAATATTTACACATGTTTATTTATGATTTGTTCACAACTAGGAAATCAAAACAAAACTAAAGATTTGAGAAAAAGCCGAAAATTTTAAGCACTTATCTAAGAGAAAATAGTTATAAACGATAATAAATTATTTAAACAACTATGTTCATTAACTTGCATGAGGAATTACTTTATTAAGTAAAAAGTGGGTAAAAAGTTAAAAATTTCAGAAGCCGCAACTATCTAACATTAATAAAGAAGAAGATAGCTATAAACAATAATAATTTGTTTAAGTAATTCATTTTGCTAAATTGAATTAATTCCTAAACCCTTTGGAGTAAAGAGTAGGCAAACAGTTTAAAATTTCAAGAAAAACCGTAACTTGCTGGCATTGTTCAAATTGAATATTATTAGAAATAATAATAAATTGTTTGAAAAATCAATTTTGTTAACTTTAATTAATTATTTAACTCCCACTAATTGAAAATTGGACAAAATGTGAACATTTGTTAAAAAAAAACTGCTATTTTTTAGCATTATACTAAGAAAATAATATTAATAATAAATTTTGTAAACAATTTTGTTTGTTGACATTAATTATTACCTCTGTCTAATCGA
Organism: Belonocnema kinseyi; assembly: GCF_010883055.1. Lineage (NCBI taxonomy): Eukaryota > Metazoa > Arthropoda > Insecta > Hymenoptera > Cynipidae > Belonocnema > Belonocnema kinseyi. Next base: position 5,078,037 of record NC_046663.1, on the reverse strand, counting down.
AAATTGGACAAAAAGTAAAATTTTTTTGAAAACACCGAGACTTTCTATCTCTATTCTGAAAGAAAATTGCTAGAAACAATAATAAATTGTTTAAAGAATTTATGTGCATATTTAATTATTAGTATTAGGTCGAATTTTGTTGTATTAGAAACGATTTGATTTTAAAAAAATCATAATTTGTGTTAAAAGTTCAAAAAAAAAAAAACTCATTGTTTCACTTATGAGGCTTTTTGGTACCCTATAGAACAGACTTTTCGGGGTGATATTTAAAGAGTGATATTTGATTCATATTCTATCGCTAATTGTGAAGAGAAATTTTGAGTTTCAAAGTGATTCTGGTAATATTGGCTATTTTAAATAAAATTTACAAAAACGCCTTTTGTCCTCATTGGGAAATATGTGTTTGCATAAATATTTGAAAAAAAATTCCAATGCATCTTGGGGAGATCCTTGGCATATAAAATTAGGACATTAATATTCAGTTGAATTATTTTAATTTAAAGTCGTTTCAAGTTATCTCTCAGTTCTTAATATACTGCAGAATTTACAACTTTCATTTACAAATTAAAATTTTTGAAATAAAAAAATTGAAATTGTAACTTTCAAAGTTAAAATTTAGCATTCTAAAATGTTAACAACTGTATAATTATTTGAAACACAAATCAATCCTTTCAAGTCCTTCCAAGTTACTTCTAATCATTCCATTGTTTGTTTGTTTTCTCTTTTGTAAAAAGTATTTTTTGTTTAAATTAATTTTGTTAAGCATTGGGAACAAAGCAAAAATAATTCACTTAAAAAATGTAATACTATTTAAATAATAATAATCAATTGTTTAAATAAGCCTGTTTGTTAACTTGCATTAATTATTACCTCACTAAGTGAAAAGTTGAGAACAATTTTTAGAGTTCAGAACAAACAGAAACTTTTTAGCACTTATCTAAGAAAATATAGTTATAAACGATAATAAATTGTTTAAACAGCTGTATCAAGTTGCATTATTTATTAATTCACTAAATCAAAAGCCAGTGAAAAGTTAATAATTTCAGAACAAACCTCAACTATATAACACGAATAAAGCAGAAAGCAGTTATAAACAATGTCAATTTGTTTAAATAAATCTTGTTGCAAAATTTCATTATAAATCATAGCATTTTCGTAAATTATTTCAGCTAACTTTAAATGATTCTAATTTCAAGTAAAAATTGAAGCCTTGGCAGAGACGAAGGTAAAATATATTGAGTGTGTAAATAATTATAATTTGTTCCTTGTGAATACACTATGTTATTTGTGGACGTGACAGACCGTAGTCTGTTTGCGGGTTTGACAATTATGCCTTTTCATTATTTCAATAAAAATGTCAAAATCTACTAAAATCTCCTTCTTTTAATTAAACTCTTTTCTAAAACACGTAGCCTATTTTTTAACCTTGTATAAATTAATCCATACAGTCCTAAATTAATTAGCATGTTTTCATAATAATCAATATTTTAATTAATTGAATTAGTATAACATTCTACTAATCTTTAATGGCTTACTTTTCTCTGATCAAATTGTTAGAATTTCACTAGTAATTAGACAAATTTCGTAATTTAGAATTATAAAATAACTGGAAATTTTTTTGAAAAATTTCGATTTTTTAGTGGTCATTCTAAACTATGGATACTTATTTTTATTTTTTTAACGAAAATGAAAAATAGTCTGATGAACAGTTAAAGAAAGTTTTCTTCTTCTTGAAATGTATTTCTTTGGCATAATTTGGTCCTAACAAATATTATAAATAATTAAACGATTTAAAGTTACTAATAAAATATTTATTTCATACATTCTGCATATGTTCAATATCTAAAAGAAAATTTATTGTTGGATTTTATAATGTCTTGTAAGGGCATGTTACAGGCTGCTAAGTGACCAATTATTACGTGGTTTACAATTGGCGGCTTTCCAATTTAAAAAATTTAAATATTGTGCTGCAATTTTTGAAAATTTTAAAATTGGAATAATTATTGAATTTTGCTTTTATATTTTTCCCAAACTTAAATAATTAGAAATTAGAAGCTTACATAAGAAAATATTTGTACTCTCCTCCGCCCCAAGTAAGGTTTCGTAAGATTTGCCAGACTTACCCCCCCCCCCCCTTAAAAACCTTATATAATTATTTTAAAAAATTTAAACGTATATTATCAAATAAATTATAAAAAATTGTCTTTTAATTCTTCTATCTCACGTTTTTTTTTATATTTTTTGCGATAAAATGACCTTTATTTTATTGTTTTTTTAAACAATACAATTGCATGGGGTCGTAAAGATAAAGACGAGTAAAGTTAATCAGTTTCAACAACTTTTTCCTTTGCAATCAATAAATTAATTAATTAAGTTAAAACAATAAATTACAAAAGAAATTCCTAAACGAATTTTAAATAAAACTATCCTGTATTTAAATAATTTCAAAGTTGAAATAAGATTTTATTCATTGGTATATTTTGTCTATAAATAAGTCAATCTATTGATGTTGGAAGCATATTTTTCTCTATAATTTTTCATTTTATGTAATTTGTTATATTAGAAGATTAATTAAATCGAACTGTGTGTTTAAAAATATTTCCTGAAAATAAATACGACAAAAAACAATCCAATTAATATGGATGAATTATTTTACTAAAACGATTGAATATACATATTACAGTAAACCCCAGGAATAAATTTTATCTTTCAAAAAGATAAAAACGTTGCATCACATTTATCTAACGAAAGATAAAATTTATCTGAAAAAAGATAAAATTTATCTGAAAAAATATAAAGTCATCTGACGTAAATAGTTTTTTGACATAGGTTATATGTCAGACAAAAGAACTGTGTATTCAGTAAGTGTAGGTGATTAATTTTTGGGTTTAAAATTAGTGATGAAAGATAAACTTTATCTTTTTTCAGATAAATTTTATCTTTCGTTAGATAAACGTTTTCATCTTTTTGAAAGATAAAATTTATTCCTGGGGTTTACTGTGATGACTGGCAGTAGATATATTTGAATTTCTAGGATCAAGCTAAATTATGGAATTGGAATATCTCGGGGACATCCTTGGTATATAAAATTGGGACTTTAATGTTAAGTAGAAATATTTTAATTTAAAGTCGTTTCAAATTAGTAATCGATGAATTATGATTAATACGTCAGAATTCTAAGTCACAGTCTTTGAACAAATAATTTGATAGAAAAAAGAATAAAAGAGCAGAGTTAATAAAAATCATAGAATTAATAAAGATCATAAAAAGTTATAAACTAAGGGCATAAAAGTAATAATTTAGTTACGCTATATTTTTCCAATGCATTTTGACCTCCTAAATTTCAAAATCGCATGTACATAATTAAAAGCAAATCATTTAAAATACATTAGTTTTATTTTTAAAACAATTTCTTATTTTTACATTCCTTTTTACTTGAAATCATACACCAAAAAAAGCGAAATTGCCTGTCTGGTCATTAAATACACTAATTTTTCTGCTTGTGATAACATTAAATTTAATTATTTTTTAAATTTAAATCTTAAATTAGAAGCTTGAGTGTGTCCTCGTGTGTTGTAAAAATATTTAGAAATTTGAAAGCCTTTTATCATATTTATCCTTTTCAAATTAATAAGTTGTAAAATTAAGTATATTATCTTGGTGAAGGTGATGTAGAGATTAAAAGTATTGGGTCTCGTTTTACAATGATGTATTTATAAATACATTTATACGAATTAAAATAAAAAGAAACCCAGCTACTAGTTCCTTTACAGGAACCTCGGACGGTCATGGACATGTTCTTGGATTCGAATTTGCACACAACCTGTTCAGTCCCGTGTGGAAATAACCCCATTTGGCCCTATTACAAGTCGGGCACTAATCGGGAGCTAGTCGGGTTATTAATTTTGACAAAGTAACCAGTCAGGGACTAGTTGGGTTTTTTGTTGTCAAAATTTGAGTCGGGGCCTGGTCGGTGGCTGGTCCAGGGCTAGTCGGGCCTTTTTGTTCACTTATTTCCGTGTGGGTAATCTTCAGGCTCTGGTCGGGAGCTAGTGGGGCTCCGGTCGGGTTATTCTTATGTTTGAGTTTTCGGCGAGGTTTTATCAAAACGAGGTAATATTTAAAAAGCGTAATGATTGTTTTATTCTAAAACACTAAGAATATATTTAACAATTATTTTAGACCGTTTTTTTGAGAAAAGATTTATTAATGTTAATTTCATCTCAAATATACTTAATAAATAATTATTTAATTTGGAATTTTAAGAAAATCCATATTGGAAAAAATACATATAGGTGTAGGTGAAAAGTCTGCCGAAAGTCATAAGACTCTAAATTTATACAGATGTTTATTTTTAAATTGATCTGAAAGGTTTGTCATATGTGAATAAAGTCTAATCCTTCATGTAGTTGAAATTGGAAAGAGAAAAAGTTTTTGATTAATCAGTAAAGAACAGTATCCTAGTAGTAAACTATTAAGCACAGTACAGTTCAGATTTCGCTACCACCTTCATTTGAGTCTTGCGGTTCTGGACTGGTAGCTTTAAAGAAAATCCGCAAGGGCGCGACGTGCCGTCTCTCGCGCAACAGAAATGACGCGTCGAGTGTTTAAGACAGCAGTCCACACGTAACCAAGCATAAATACCTGGAGCAGAGACTACCGTGACCAACATGGCGGTTCCTTCGGAGCGAAGCTCTTCCATTGCTGCCTTCTAGCTGAAGTTTTTTTTTTAAATTAATATTCCACAAATTTTTGGGGAATTTTAGTTACATAAATTTATGCATTTTCAAGCGTAGGATATGTTCCCCATTAAAGCTTGGGTAAATTTGAGCACTTTTAAATGTTTCAAAAAAGTTTATGGAGATTTCCGTAAATAATAAGTATTTTGACAAACTTTTAGGGGATGTTCCACAAATTTTGGGGAGTTTAGTTAATATTCCACGCAGATGTATTATCATATGACCCCTCCTAGTACCCGATCAGGCCCCGACTAGAATAAGTCGGGTCACCTGACTAGCCCCCGACTAATCTACCGTGACGCTACTGGTCGGGGACTAGTTAGATGACCCGACTAGCCCCCGACTTTAAGTGGTGTCGAATGGTCGGGAACCAGACTAGTTCCCCATTTGAATTTTTACACGGGGTAGGGCGGAGTGAAAATGATCAATCTAATCGAATGCTTTGAGCTGAGCGGAAAAAATTGGTCGATTCATATCCGAAAAGAGTTTTGAAATGGGTTAATATCTTCTGTTTCCTTTTTTTTTTATTTGAAAATTCCAAAATTTCCCTGTTGATTCGAAAATTATGACGAATTCTTTTGATTAACATTTTTTGCCAGTAAATAAAAATAACAAATTATAAATAAAAAAAAATTGTTGCTCAATTTAGAATTTTTTGAGAACGGCCAACAAACATGTTTTTTAGATTGAGTTCTATGCACAAATTTTTGAAAAAGTTGAATATATGGAACCTAAATATAGCTAAGACGAACGGTTCAGGCGCAAAAAATGATGGTGCTATAATGGCAAAACGATCTGTTCGTAGGAATACGCTTATAGAATCATTTTCTAAACAAAATATAAATAATTTTATTTTTATTTTAAAAATGTATACTTTTTTTATTATATATAATTCTTAAGAATTTATTAAAATAAGCAGAAATTATTCGAAATTCCTTGAATATGAATTATTAAACTATTTAATTAAGGTACTTTCAAAAACAACCCGTAAAAAAGCTTTGAAATCCTACGTATTCTTTTTATATCCAGTTATGTTTTGAATTTTTTGGAAGCTTTCAAAATAGCTTAAAATCTTTCGAATCATTTCAAATCGTTGAAATATTTGGAAGTCTTTGCAAAATCTTGTGAAATTTCTTGATATTTTTGAAGATCTTGCCAAATGCTTTAATACTCCTTGAAATTTTTGTAATCTATTGCAATTCTATTGATTGTTATTATTATTATTATTATTATTCTATTGAACTTCTAAGCTTACAACTATTTTTGAAAATTCGTATTTCAAGATAAAACATTAATCTTTTTGGTTGAACCAGGTTAAAAAATTAAATGTTTAGTTAACAATGCATCTTTTTTGGTTGGAAATTGCTCTCGTTAGTTGAAGGTTTTGATAAAAATGTTCTTTGTTAAAAATTTAGTTTTTAAACATAATTACGTCTTTAAAAATTTTTAATTTATTTCTAATATGCAAATTTAAGTACAGTAGAGACCCTTAGGACCGTACAGCTCGGGGTCCACACCGAAGTAACGAAGACCGGTCTTAAAAGGTTCTGGTGTATTCCTTTTTCGGTTGAAAGTTTATCATTCATAAATGAATATTCATTCATTGCTGGAAAATTATTTTAGTTTGTTGAAAATGGATCTCTTAAGATAAGATTTTTAATGCAACTATTAGGTTGGATTTTTTTTTTTGACATTTAATTTTTTAAAGATAAAATTAACAATAGCAGTTTTTGGTCGAAAAATATATTTTTTTAATTGAAAATTCATCTTTCTTGATTGAAAATTTATCTATTTGCTAAAGGATTAAACTATTTTGATATAAATTCGTATATTTTCTTTTAATTCAAATGGTTGAAAATCAGTCTAGGTACAAATTCATCTTTTATGGTAGAAACGTCATTTTTCATAGTTAAATATGAACCTTTTTGTTGAACATTTAAATTCTCGGGTTGAAAGTTCAACTGTCTCTTTAAAAAAATTAGTTTTTTTACTTAAAATTTCAATAGGGTGGATTTTAGTCTTCTTTCTATAGAAAAATCGACTAGTTCGTAGAAAATTCAACAACTTGGTTGAAAGTTGAACTACTTGAAAATTCCATTTTTTCTTTGTTAGAAATAATTTTTTTATGTAACTACTCAATTTATGGTTGGAATTTAACTTTGTTGTTATAAATTAATATTTTTTGTTGAAGATTCAACTATTTGATGAAAAAATTAACCTTTTTGTCTTTTTGGTTTCAAAATTCAACAGTTTGGTTGAAAAGTCATACTTTTTGTTTAAACCTTAACCATTTTTATAGAAAATTCATATTTTTGGTTGAAAATTTAACTATTTCTTATAAATCATTTTCTTTGGTTGAAAATTCGACTACTTTATTGAAAGTTAAACTTCTCCTTTAAATATTCAATACTTTTGAAACACGTCTTTGGTTGCAAATTTACCTTTTTTGTTAAAAGTTCGTTATTTTTCTTTGTTAAAAATTAATTTTTGTTATGTAAATTTAACTATATATATATATATTGTGGTTGAAATTTTATAATTTATAAGCTGAAAATTTCACTTTCTGATTTGAAAATTCAACTGTTTTTGGTTGAATTTTTATCGTAATTATTGGAAAACTCTACTAGTCGGTTTAAAATGCACCTTTGAAAATTGAAAATTGTTGAGTCTTTAGTGATTAAAATTTTAACTGTTTTGTTAAAAATTGATCCTTTTCGAATAACAATTCTCCCTTTATGGCAAACAAGTCGTCTTTCTTGGTTGAAAAGAAATTTTTTTGTTAAGAATTTAACTTTCTTCGAAAAAATGCATCTTCTTGGTTTAAAAATTGCTCTCTTTAAGTAGATAATCTTCTTTGGTTGGAAATTAAACTATTTTGTGGAAAATTCTTTTTTTTTAGTTGACTTCAAATATTTTTAAAAATTAATATCTGTTTTGGTTTAAATATCAAGTATCTATTATATTTTCCGTTAAGAATTCATCTCATTTGATTAAAAATTAATCTTACTTTGCAGAAAATTCCACAATTTAAAAACAATTTTTTTAAGATTCTACATTTTGGTTGAAAATTCATCCCATTTATAAAAAATTTAACTTTTTTGATAAGAAATCGTTGCTTTTTTATACCAATTTATTTCGAAATAGAAAGTTAAGTTTTCACACGTTTCAACATTGAACTACTTTTGCCGGTTGAAAATTTATCTATTTTATTCATATTTTTTATCGAAAAATCAACCTTTTTGTTAACAATTAATTCTTTTCGAAAAAAATTAATCTTTTATGATAAAAATTCACCCTTATTTCATTTATTTAATAACAATAAACTTTCTTCTTAAAAGTTCAACATTTTTCGAAAAAGTTCAACAATTTCGAATCAAAATTGATCGTTGATAAGTTAAAAATTTATCTTCTTGGTAGATGATTCAACTATTTAGTTACAAAATTCGTTCTTTTTTATTCAAAATCCTTTATTTTTAATTAAATTTTTTTTAACGAAAAAACTGACGCTTCCATTTTTGAATCAAAACATATATTTTTTATTTAGTGAAAAATTCATCCTTTTGGTTGAGGATTGAACTATTCTGTTTAAAAATTACGGCTTTACTATTAGAAATCGTTTTTTTTTAATTACATTTTTATTTAAAAAAATCGACGATTCCATTTTTGGTTACAAAAATAACTTTTTAGTTGATAGTTCATCTACTTTATTTAGTTAAGGATTCAATTATTTTGTTCAAAATTCGTCTCTTCTGATAAAAAATTCGTTTTTCTTTTGTTTGAATAAAAAACCTTTAAGCAAATATTGACATCATTTTTAGTTCAAAAAATATATTTTAATTCTGAAAAGTCATCTTTTTTTGTTAAGAATGAAATTTTTTGTTGAAAATTCGTTGTTTATTATTGTTAAAAAATCATTCTATATTCAAACTTAATTATACCATCTTTTAGATGAAAGTTCATCTTTTTGGTTGTGGATTGAATTATTAGGTTCAAAACTCGTTTTCTTAAAGATGAAAATCCGTTTTTTGTTGAATTTTAATGTTTTAAGAAAAAATGGACCATTCCATTTTTTTGTTAAAAAAAGATCCCTTTAGTTCAAAAATTCGTCTTTCTTGGTGAACAACGAACTTTTTTGTTGAAACTTCGTTTTTTGTTATATTTTTTTTCAAATGCAAATTTAATTATTCCTTTTTTCGTTAGAAATTTATGATTTATTAGTTGAGAATTCAATTCTTTGGTACAAAATGCTTTTATTTCGCTGAAAATTCATCTTTCTGGTTTAAGATTAAATTGTTTTGTTGAAAATTTCATTTTTTTGTTGTTGAAATTTAATTTTTTAAAGAAAACATTAACGATTTCATTGTTGGTTCAAAAAAATATATTTTTTAGTTGAAAATTTATCTATTTATTATCTATAGTTGAAAATTCAATTCGTATTTCGAAGATTCTTGGAAATTGGACAAATTGAGTTTTTTAAGGTAAAATGGACGATTCCATTTTTGGATTCCATTGTTTGGTTAAAACATTATCCTTTAGGTTAAGAAATCATCTTTCTTGTTTAACAATGAACTTTTTTGTTGAAAATTCAAAAGACATCGAAAAAATTTTAGAATTTTGTTGCAAATTCGTACGTTTTGGTAGAACATTCATATTTTTGTTTAAAGATTTAACTATTTGGTTAAAAAAAACCTTTCTTGGTGTTGAAAGTTGAACTACTTTATTTAAAACGTATTTTTTAAATAGAAGCCGTATTTTTTGAAACTGGACGTTTTTGGTTAAACAATCGTTTTTTTCTGTTGCAATTAAATTTTTTAAAGTAAAAATTTACGGTTCAATTATTTGGTAAAAAAATCTTTTTTAACTGAAAATTCATCTATTTGCTTGAGGTTTTAATTATTTAGTTAAAAATTCATATTTTTTATTGAAAATTCGTTTATATCTGTTGAGAATTTGTTTCTTTTGTTGAAATGTAATTTTCTAAAGAAAAAATTATCAATTAAATATTTTGTCCCTATAAAAATATATTTTAGATTAAAAAATCATCTTTTTACGTTGACAATTAGCTTTCTTGTTGAAAATTCAACAGCCATTAAAAAAATTCAAGAATTTTGTGGAAGTCGTACTTTTTGGTAGAACATTCATCTTTTTGGTTAAAGATTTAACTATTTGG
>NC_046663.1:5064110-5068028 GCF_010883055.1 Belonocnema kinseyi | reverse complement strand
TTATTAGTGTTTTTTTATCATAGAAAAAATCGTTTATTTCACGCTAGTTGCTAATATTTTTCATAAGAGTCATAATTTGTAACAAAAAAATTAGCATGAGTTGACAACTATTGTTTTTATAAACATTTCTATAAACAAATTCTTTATAAACGAGTTTTTCTCATAGCTGAATTAATTTTTCTAAACAAAAGTGATTCAAAATTGTCTTTAAAGCCATTTATATACTTCAATCTTTATCAAACATAAACAATATAGATTGTTTATAACAATTTAGTTAAACAATTCTCATAATCGGCTGTTTCCTCGTAGAAAAAAAATGTTTTTTTCTTCAATTATTATTAGAGTTACAATTATTGCGGTGACTAACCAACGAAATTAAATAAAGAATAATTTATATGATTGTTATAAACAATTTTTTGAACAAAACTATGATTTATTTTTTTTACATGCAAATAGGACGGTTTTCCACTGAAATTATCCGACAATAAACTAACAGTGATTCCAGAATTGGATATGGGACATTAAATAATAATTTCCGTAATTGTTAATAACAATTTTAAACAATGCGTGACAATATGCGGTTGGTCGTAGAAAAAAGTTATTTTCTTCCTATCTCGGCCGAAAATTCGAGTTTCTTCCCGGCGTATCTTTACCGAAACCTACCGTTCCTTCCCGCCCTGCGCGCCATCTAACGAATCGTATAGACACTGCTATCTCGACTCTCGACCATGAGGATTTCTAACCTAAGCTGAATTTTGTTGATTTTGTTGAAACGAAAAGTCGAGAGGTGTTCGTATTTACTACATAATATTTGCGTATAATAATTATCTTAATAAATAAATAATAATATTGTATCAATATAATTATTTATTTAATAAATTAATTAATTAATTTATTAATTAAATTCGCTTCTTCAGCTTCTTGTTTTCTGCCATATAATAAATTATATCATGCTTCTGGCTACGCGTAGGTTATGTCGGCTGACTTAGCTGCAGGGAAGGAAATAAAAACATGGCCGCGACTTCATAGCAGACGAGTCTTACGTGTCTCACGCGCTTTTGATTGGAAATTTTAACTAAACGACGAATTTTCGGCCGGATAGGAAGAAAAATAGTATACATTACACGGGACGAATGTCGAAGGCCCCTTTCCGGCGGATCGCCCCCCTCGGCTTCGCCTCGGGAGGCAACCTCTCCGCCGGGAGGGAACTTCGACATTCGTCCCTTGTTATGTAATGTACTATTTTTCTTTAATCATTTTTGTGATAATCTTATTTGTGTTATTGAATCAATGAAAAAATTGATACTTATAATAATAATGAGATTATTATAAAAAAATTAAAATAAATAAATTACGATTCAGAACTCGAATCATTTTTAGATTCGAATCGTTCTATTAGTTCATCGAGTTCTTGATCAATTTCAACTTCAACTTTTTCCCATTCAGGCTTCAAGGATGCAATGAAAAGATCTGAGGACTCAAATGAAAGATAGTTGACTTTACAGCGTTATTGCTATGGACAGTTTGCTACAGAAATTGTTATTAACAATTACGCAAATTATTATTTAATGTCCCATATCCAATTTTGGAATCACTGTTAGTTTAGTGTCGGATAATTTCAGTGGAAAACCGTCCTTTTCGCACGTAAAAAAATAAATCATAGTTTTGTTAAAAAAATTGTTTATAACAATCATATAAATTATTCTTTGTTTAATTTCGTTGGTTAGTCGTTGTAATAAATGTCACTCTAATAATTATTGAAGAAAAAAACATTTTTTTCTACGAGGAAACGGCCGATTAGGAGACTTGTTTAACTAAATTGTTATAAACAATCTATATTGTTTATGTTTGATAAAGCTTAAAGTATATAAATGGCTTTAAAGACAAGTGTGAATCACTTTTGTTCAGAAAAATCAATTCAGCTATGAGAAAAACTCGTTTAAAAAGAATTTGTTTACAGAAATTGTTTATAATAATTAAGTTAAATATTATTAAAATTAATTATATTCTATGAATGCATGTGCAATAATTCCGGCTGATAGTGAGTTTCTATCTGTATTTTTTCTTGAGATAAAAATTCACAAAGCTAAAATGGCCAATTTTGTCACTATATTTCTTTAAATATTGTTGCTCTGTGGAAAAAATTTTAAAAAAGCAAACCACAATTCTCTTAAAAATTAATTGCTGAGCATTTCTAAAAAAAACTTTTAAATCGGTTAAGAAATACGACCTGTGGGTGATTATGAACAGTAAATTCCTATTCCAGACCACTGTGAAAGGGTACGGGGGAATAAAAAAGCTTGAAATAAAGCGTTACTTCATATTTTTAGTTTAAGAAATCATCTTTCTTGGTTAAAAATGAACTTTTTTGTTCATAATTCGGTTTTTTTAAAGTATTAGAATTGTCCGAAATTTGATATCACAGTTTTTCAACGGATCTCCAAGTTTCGAGACCCCCTGAATCCGAAAATTCGGTTTTCACGATGGCGTCTGTCTGTCTTTCTGTCTGTCCGTCCGGCCGTCCATAAACACGATAACTCTCGAAAAAATGAACGAATCAAATCTATTTTTGGCACACTTTTTTTAGGTCCTAAAATAAAGGACGAATTCGTGAACCAGCCATTTTTGATAAAAATTCAAAAAGTGAGCGCATTTTGAAAATAATAATAAAAAATAAAAAAATTCCATTTTGTGGACAAACTATGTAGGATACGAAAAAAAAATGAATTAACAAAAATTGTTATCCCAAAAAAGATCTACAATTTCGTTAAGAATCACTTCTGGATAGGGCGCGTACTTTTTGTTTTATTCGTGAAAAATAACGTTAAAAAATATTTTTTTAATGTGTGGAAAAACGATGAGAATGTGTACCTCAAAGTAATTTTCTAAAAAAAATTATGAATTCAATTTTTTGTCCCTCAAAAAATATATTTTAGGTTAAAAAATGTTTAATAGGCTGAAGTAAAATCCGAAAAACGGAGAAAAATAGTTCAAAAAAATTAATTAAAAAAAATTAAAAATATTAAATGACGAAAGAGAAAAGAAAAATAGGAATATAAAATAAATAAGGGCGGGAGCCCGACATCCTATTAAGAAAGTGACATGCGAATGACGAACAAAATAGTTGAACTACTTTGTTTAAAAGGTACTTTTTTTAAGGAATGGCGTCTTTGTTTGAAAATTTAACTTTTTTGTTGAAATTGTTCGTTGTTAAGAAATTATTTTTTATATGCAAATTGAATTATTCCATTTTTTTTTAAAAACCGATCATTTTTTAGTTGAAAATTTAATTCCTTGGTAGGAAGCTCTTGTATTTTGTAGAAAATTTAACTATTTTATTAAAAATTCCTCTTTTTTTCTTAGAAATTTGTTTTTCCTTTGTTGAAATGAAATTATTTTTTGGTGAAAAAAATATCCTTTTAATTCAACAATTCATCTCTCTTGGTTAACAATGAAATTTTTGGTTGAAGCTGAGTTTTTTTGGTTAAAAATCAATTTTTCATATTCCGATTTAAACATTTCGTTTTTTGTTAAAAATGTATCATTTATTAGTTGAAAATGTAATTCCTTGGTAGAAGAATCGTGTATTTTACTTGAAATTCATATTTTTGGTTGAAGATTCAACTATTCAGTTCAGAATTCGTTTTTTTGGTTCAAAATTACTTTTTTTTTTAAATTAAATTTTTTAACGATAAAAATGACGATTCCATTTTTTTTTTTTGTTAAAACTATATCTTTTCAGTTTTAAAAGTCATCTTTCTTGGTTAACAATTAACATTTTTTTTATTGAAAATTCGTGTTTTTTGTTAAAAACGCATTTTTCATATTCAAGTTTAATTATTCTATTTTTTATTAAAAATTCATAATTTATTTGTTGAAAATTCAAATCTTTGGTAGAAAATGTTCGTATTTTCTTGA
>NC_046663.1:5057426-5064010 GCF_010883055.1 Belonocnema kinseyi | reverse complement strand
TTTTTCTGAAGAAAATTCGTTTCTTTCTGTTGGAAATTCGTTTCTTTTTTGGGAAATGTAATTTTCTAAGAACAAAAAAATTGTTAAAGTTGAAAATTAATCGATTCGGTAGAGGATTTAATTATTTTATTAAAAATTCGTATACTTCCATTTAATTTGACTAGTTAAAAATACGTCTTTTGCCTTTAAAAATACAAGTGTTTGATTCAAATTTAATTTTTTGTTTGTAAAATTCGATAATTTTGTTCAAAATGCATATCTGTAGGTTAAAAATATATTGTTTTTCATCTTTGTAGTTCGAAGAATCAACTGTTTGGTTAAAAAATCGTATTTTTTAATTAATATTTAATCTTTTTTGGTAAAAAAGCCATCTTTCTTTGTTAAAAATGTAGTTTTTTAAAATGAAAATTCAATTGTCTGACAAAATTCGTAAAAATTCGTTGATTGTAAATTAAATTATTTTGTTAAAAATGCAAGCGTCGATTGTGTTCAGAAATTTTTTCTTGAAAAAAATCACGCATTCAATAGTTGTAAATATATTTTTTATTTCCGTGGTGCAACTGGCATGAAAAATTGTGTATAAATTGTATGTTTTGTTTTGGTAACAGGTTTTCGATAAACGAGTTCGCCATGCTGAATGGCAAGAAAATATCAAATCGTATATATCATATATTATACAAATTTGTTGATAATAATTGAAAATAAACGAATAAGCAATTTTTATGATAGATTGAGTGCATTCATTTCAAAATCACATTAATTTCATCATCTTTATTGTGATTATTGTAATACATTAATAAATATTCTGTGTATCGCATAATTATTTAAAAAAAAAACAAAGACTAGCAAGATATCGATATTCTATCAAGTTTTTTTAATTTTTAGAAAATTAATGGATGATAATGTAGAAGTAGTATTTTTTTTTTGATACCACGATTTTCCATATTGTACTAAAAATAATTTTTTAACTAAAGCGTATGTACAAGAATCACTAATTTACTTAATATAAATGCGGTGTATTTATACAGTCACGTTTCTTAAATATTCCATAGATTTTTTTTATTAAAATTGTTCGGGATTTGCCATGGGCAAAACGGCAAAAATAAAATTTCAATTTCTTCGTTTCATCTTAAAAATAAAAATAAATAGTAGATATATTAAATGTCAAATACATTCGGCGATTAAAAGATTTTTTTTTTTTGCAAGTCAAATTTTTCGCAGAAAATTTAATGAAACGAAATGTTCAGATTGTTTGTTCAGATTACCTAGATAATAATTGTTTACACTGAGCATTTGCTCCATCTAAAACCTAAATAAATAGCGCAAATGATCTAAAACATTAAAATATAATGTAATTTATTAATTTAGCACTTTCCCAGATTCTTCTTCAAAAATTAAAAAAATTATGATATAATTCCTGTCACAAGTAAATTTCTGATTCGGTACTTTTTCTCTGATAAGGATTTGATGAGAGTTTGAAAACCCCGAAAAATACTAAAGCATGCCGTAAAAATACGCTTAGTAATATCGCAAAATGTACATTATAGTATATTATATATTATGTATATTTCGCGCATATTCACGATCATAATGTCATTCTATAATACATCACATCTTGCTCACAAATTCATACAAATTCTGTATAAGTCTCTGTCAAATTAGGTATTATATGGACGGCAGAAAATATTTCTTCTTTACTTTGTTAAAATCGACAATTGGATATGAGAAATTTGAAATGCTCTTCTCTTTCGCAAGTGGTTCAACGCATTTAAAAAATCACAAAATTTAAACTTTTTTCAAGATATTGTATAAAATACGGAATTTCCTTGCTTGTACTTGTGCCTTAAAAAATAAAAACATTATATTGTTCTCATTTTTCGGTCGAAAATTCAACTGTTTTGTTAAAAATTCATACTTTGCGATTGAAAATTCATCTTTTATGTTAAAAAAGTCATCTTTTTTGGTTGGAAAATTGAATTTTTGTTAAAAATACATATTTTTGTGTAAAATTAATCTTTTTCGTTAAAAATTCAACTGCGTGGTTAAAAGTTTAACTATTTTGTTAAAATGCATTTTTTCAATTAAATCTTTTAGGAAAAAATTAACGTTTTTGTTGAAAAACCATATCTTCGTGATGAAAATTCAAATTTTTTGTTGATTATTCGTATTATTGGCTTCAAAATTTAACAATTTTAATAAAAAGTCGTCTTTTTTTTCTTAAAACTGAAGGTTAAAATGCAGTTTTTTTAATCACATTTTTTGTTAATATTATAATTTCTTGTTGAAAAATTGTTTTTTTTCTTTGTTAAAAATTAATTTTTATATGCAAATTTAACTGTTCCATTTTTTATCAAAAAACTCTTTTTTATTTAAAATTGAACCATTTGATTAAAAACGTATCTTTTTTAGTTGAAAGTCTAACTGTTTGGTTGAAAAATTAACAATTTTGACGAAAATTTAATTATCTGAGAAAAAATAATTTTTTTGTTGACAAATAATATTTTTGTGATGAAAATACAATATTTTTATGGATAATTTGTATTTTTCGCATCAAAATTCATCAATTTTATTTGAAAATTCTTCTTTTTTGACCGAAAATTCAACTACTTGATTGACAGTTGGAGTACTTTGTTAAAAATGCTTTTTTTTAAATCACGTATTTTGTTGAAAACCTTCCTTTTTCGTTAAAAATTTGTTTTGTTTTTCTTTGTCAAAATTAATTTTTCATATGCAAATTTAACTATTCCATTTTTGGTTTAAAATAAACTTTTTTGTTAAAAGTTCATACTTTGGTGGAAAATTCAACTGCTTGGTTAAAAATTAACCATTTTTATGAAAATTTAATTAGTTGTTGAAAAATTGATTTTTTTTTTTAAATCATATTTTTGTGATGAAAATTGAACCATTTTGTGGATAATTCGTTTTTTTGACATAAAAATTTAACAATTTTATTAAAAAGTCATCTTCTTTTAAATTGTAATTAAATTGATTGCATTTAGAAGAATTCAAGTGAATTAAAAAAATTCAAGAGCATTCAAGTATTAGAAATTATAGTAAAATATCTTGAGAGCTTTTAAAATTTGTTCAAATGATTGAAATCATCGGAAATCTTTTAAAATCCCTTGAAATTTTGTTCTTATGTTGAACATTCTTTGGATTTTTTAAAAATGTCAAAGTATATTTCAAGTTAAAGTTTTTCAAACCATTTGCATTTTTTAAAATACCTATAAAATATTTTAAATTATTGAAAGCAATTGAAAATTCCCTGAAATCATTTTAAATTTTACGAAATTCCTCAATTTATGTAAATCCATATTCTCTAACATTCCAGGACATTTTTTACAATATGCAAATTTTTTAATCTGTTGAAAATTCCTCAAAATCTTCTAAAATACCCTTAAATATTTTAAATTCTTAGAATCCCTTCAAATGATTAAAATAAATAGAAAATTCACTTT
Source organism: Belonocnema kinseyi (assembly GCF_010883055.1). NCBI lineage: Eukaryota > Metazoa > Arthropoda > Insecta > Hymenoptera > Cynipidae > Belonocnema > Belonocnema kinseyi. Next base: position 5,060,552 of record NC_046663.1, on the reverse strand, counting down.
GATCTTTTAAAAAACCCTAAAATATTTTTTTAAAATTTTAATCTTTTGAAATTTTTTTCTTAAAAATCCTTTGGAGTCATTTTAGATTATTTGATCATATAATTTAAAATAACGTAAGATATAACGAACATTTTCAAATCTTTTAAAAACTCTTCAAATTTTTTTGAAGTATTGAAAAACCTTGAAATATTTGAAAATCTTTGAAATCCTCAAAATCCCAGATTTCTTGTGAATATCTTTTTTTAGAAATCTATTAAAATCTTATAAAATCGTAAAAAATTTATTACATAAAGTTGAGAATTTTTTTAATTCCTTAAAATGATTGAAATTTTAGAAAATCTGATAAAATCGCTTGAAATCTTTTAAAATATCTTAATATTTCAAATCCTTTAAATCTTTAAAAATACCCTTAATCTTTAAAATTCCTTGAAATCTTTTCAAATTGCTGAAATCAATTGAAAATTCCTAGAAATCTTTTCAAATGTCCTAAAATCCTAAAATTTCTTTAAAAACTTTGAATATACCTTTAAATATTTGATTTTTTCTGAATAAATTCTTTGAAATTTATTAAAATATTACAAAATCCTTTAAAATTCTATGATATTTTATGATATTTCCAGTATACCTGGAAAATGTATTAAAATACCCTGAGTGCTTTTAAGATCCCTTAAAATCACTGTAATCCTAGGAAATCTAATAAAATCGTTTATAATTTTTTTTTTAATCTAATAGAATTCTTTGATTTTTTCTTAAATGCCCTGAAGTATTTCAAATCCTTTGAAATCTTTCGAAATTCCTTGAAAATTTTTGAAGTTTTGAAGATTCCTTTCAATTTTTTAAACTATCCTAATATACTTAAAATCCTTTGAAGGATTCAAATTATTTAAATCAACTGAAATCTCCTTAGAATTTTTAAAAATACCCTAAAATCTTTACATTTCTTTGGAACTACTTCAAAATATTTAAATCTTTTAAAAATACCCCAAGATATTTAAAAGCCTTTAAAATATTTCAAAATCCCTTAAAATCTTTTAAAGTGTTTGACAATTCTTGTGAATGTTTTAAAGTATCAAAAATTTTAAAAAATTTAAATATTGAAATGTTTTTAAAATCTTAAGAAATCACTCAATCCTTGTGAGTCCATTAAAACATTAATATACCTTGAGAGCTTTTAAAATTCTGAAAAATCCTCTAAAACCCCTTGAAATTTTTTTTTAAAATCCTAAAACTTTATATGTATTTTCTATAAAATAATTACGTATCTTTCGACTCGTAAATTTCGTATCTTTAAAAAATTCTCGAAGATTTAGTAATTTCTTAAAATTGCCTTGAAATCTTTAAAAATATCCGAGATCTTACCAAAAAATTCAAGAAAAGTGAGAAACAGGATTGATTTATGAAAAAAGGAGTCACTTTTCATTTAAAAAAGGGACAAAAAAGTGATTTAAAACAAATACAAATGACTGTCTCATTTTTTTCAAAATCCACGACGTTTCCCTTTTTTCCAGGCTTTTCCCTAACTTGCAGCCACAAGTACAAGCAGTAAAAGTTTTAAATTTTGCAGTACTTAAAACAGTATAATTTGAAATTCATCCTTACAACTTAGGCATTGTAAAATATAGAGTTTAAAATATAAAAAAAATATGAATAGAAAATTCTAAAGTCAAATTTAAAAATGTGAATCTCCTCTTGGTCTAAAATATTGAAATGATCACTTAAAATTAGCTGTCAAATACTTTAATTATGCTTTACCCTAATGAGTGATGTTGATTGTAGAAATATATCTTCTTCGCAGAGGCATACGTACAATAAAAATTTGTACAATCTATTTTACATCTATCATTTCTATATCTGTAACTGTCGTCGATGTGACGCAAAAAAATTCTACAATATTTGCACCATTAAATTCAATTTGAGACGATCTTACCGTCGCTTGGAAAAGTGAAAAAAAACTGAATTTCTAATATTGAAAATTCAGCGGAGTAATAGCTGAAAATGGTATTTCAAGGATTAAAAAAAAAAGGTAAAAAATACTTGAAGGTCTGTTCGAAACTTAAACGACGTAAGCTCTGCACCGTAATAAAATTACATCTATATTTATGTTTACGTAACGACGACCTGGCTCGTAAAACACTACAACATAATTCTGTACAAAACTTAATATGAGATTCATGCAGATTTCAGATCAACGCTTTTCAATGCGCTTTGCGCTTAAGAATAAAGCAGAATTTCGAAAGCGCTGAGACTCTTTCGAATTTTCTACTGATATTGCATTCAATAACCTGCACTGGATATGTTTCGATTACTCGAGAATTCCTTCTCGGGATGATCTTCTCACTCGTCGCATTCTCGATAAAAGTGCAGAGTAAACTCGAGGAAATCGCCCCCGTGTCTATTCTTGCAAATATTCTGAAATAACAATTGGCATTCAAGGTATATTCCATTCAGGACAACTGAAAATCCCGAAAAATTACATTTCTGACACCAAAATTCCCGAATTTGAAAGTTATCGAATAATTTCAAATTCCGAAATTGAAAAATTCCCAAATAATAAAATTCCTAAACAGATTATAATATTAATATATTAAAAAATTCCCGAAATTATAAAACTTCCGAATAATACAAAATTCCGAAATTGGAATATTACAAAATAATAAAATTCCTGAACAGGTTATAATATTAACGAATTTAAAAATTCCCGATTAATAAAATTGCCGAAATTAAAAAACTCCCGAATAATACGAAATTCCGAAATGGGAAAATTCCGAATAATAAAATTCCTAAACATTTAATAATATCGATTTGAAAAATCGCCTAATAATACAATTCCCAAATAGTTTATAATTTTACCGATTTTTAAAATGACCAATTAATAAAATTTCGAATAGAAAATTCCGAAATAGGAAAATTCACGAATAATAACATTTCTGAACAGTTTAGAATATTAACGAATTAAAAAATTTCCGTTCAATAAAATTCCCGAAATTAGAAAGCTCCCGAATAATGAAATTCCTGAACAGTTTATAATATTACTGAATTTAAAAACTACCGACACATTATAAAATTACCGAAATTGAAAGTTCCCGAATAATAAAATTCATGAATAATACAAAATTCCGAAATTAG
>NC_046663.1:5044843-5057326 GCF_010883055.1 Belonocnema kinseyi | reverse complement strand
TTCAAAATTACCGAAATTGAAACTTCCCGAATAATAAAATTCCCAAATAATATAAAATTTCGAAACTGAAAAATTTCCGAATATTAAAATCCCCAAACAGTTCATAATATTACCGATTTAAAAAATTCTCAATTAAAAAATTCCGAACAATATAAAATTCCGAAATTAGAAAATTCAGGAATAATACAATTCCTGAACAGTTTGTAATGTCAACGAATTTGAAAATTCCCAATTAATAAATCTCCCGAAATTAAAAGACTCCTAAATAAAAAAATTCACGAATAATAAAATTCCTGAACAGTCTAAAATATTGACGAATTTAAAAAATACCAATACATTATAAAATTACTGAATTTGAAAATGACCTAATTTGAAAGTTCCCGAATAATACAAACTTCCGAAATTGGAAAATTGCCGAATGATAAAATTCCTAAACATTTTATAATATTACCGAATTTTAAAATTCACGTTAAATAAAATTCCCGAAATTAGAAAACTCGCGAGTAATAAAATTCCCGAATAATACAAAATTCCGAAATTGGAAAATTGCCGAATAATAAAATTCCTAAACATTTTATAATATTACCGACTTGGAAAATTATCAATTAATAAAATTCCAAATAATATAAAATTCCGAAATTGGAAAATTCACAAATAATAACATTCCTTAACAATTTATATTTCTACTTAATTTAAAAACTACCGACACATTATAAAAAAACGGAATTTGAAAATTACTGAAATTGAAATTTCCCGAAACATAAAAATCCCAAATAATATAAAATTCCGAAACAGAAAAATTCCCGAATAATAAAATTCCCAAACAGTTCATAATATTACCGATTTTTTAAATTCCCAATTTAAAAAATTCCGAATAATACAAAATTCCGAAATTGGAATATTCACGAATAATAAAATTCCTGAACAGTTTAAAATATTGACGAATTTAAAACATACCAATATATTATAAAAATACTGAATTTGAAAATGACCTGATTTGAAAGTTCCCGAATAATACAAAATTCCGAAATTGGAAAATTGCCGAATAATAAGATCCCTCAACATTTTATAATATTACCGATTTGGAAAAATCCCGAATAATACAATTCCCAAACAGTTTATAATATTACCGATGTTTTAAATTACGAATTAATAAAATTCCGAACACAAAATTCCGAAATTGGAAAATTCCTGATCAGTTTAAAATATTGACGAATTAAAAAACTTCCGAAATTCGAAAAATCCCGAGTAATAAAATTCTGAACAATTTATATTACTATTGAATTTAAAAATACCGACACATTATAAAAGTACGGAATTTGAAAATTACCGAAATTGAAACTTCCAGAATAATAAAATGCCCAAATAATATACAATTAGGAAACTGAAAAATTCCCGAATAATAATATTCCCAAAGAGTTCATAATATTACACATTTTAAAAATTCCCAATTAAAAAAATTCCGAATATTATAAAATTCCGAAATTAGAAAATTCGCGAACAATAAAGTTCCTGGACAGTTTATAATATTACCGAATTTAAAAAATACTGATACATTATCAAATTACTGAATTTGAAAATGACTTCATTTGAAAGTCCCCGAATAATACAAAATACCGAAATTGGAAAATTCCCGAATAATAAAATTTCTAAACATTTTATAATATTCCCGATTGGAAAAATTCCAGAATACTAAAGTTCTAAAGCAGTTTATAATATTACCGATTTCGAAAAATACCAATTAATAAAATTCTGAATAATACAAAATACCGAAATTGGAAAATTCCCAAATAATAAAATTCCTAAACATTTGACAATATTTCCGACTTGGAAAATTCCCGAATATTAAAGTTCCCAAACAGTTTATAATATAGCCCATTTCGAAAATTACCAATTAATAAAACTCCGAATAATACAAAATTCCGAAATTGGAAAATTCACGAATAATAAAATTCCTGAACAGTTTAAAATATTGACGAATTTAAAAAATACCAATACATTATAAAATTACTGAATTTGAAAATAACCTAATTTGAAAAATCCCGAATAATACAAAATACCGAAATAAGAAAATTCCCGAATAATAAAATTCCTAAACAGTTTAGAATATTAACTTTAAATAAAATTCCCGTTAAATAAAATTCCCGTAATTAGAAAACTCGTGAGTAATAAAATTCCCGAATAGTACAAAATTCCGAAATTGGAAAATTGCCGAATAATAAAATCCCTAAACATTTTATAATATTACCGATTTGGAAAAATCCCGAATGATATATAATTCCCAAACAGTTTATAATATTACTGAGTTTGAATATTACCAATTAATAAAATTCCGAATAATACAAAATTCCGAAATTGGAAAATTCACGAATAATAAAATTCCTGAACAGTCTAAAATATTGACGAATTTAAAAAATACCAATGCATTATAAAATTACTGAAGTTGAAAATTAACTAATTTGAAAGTTCCCGAATAATAAAATTCCTAAACATTTTATAATATTACCAATTTGGAAAATTCCCGAATAATACAATTCCCAAACAGTTTATAATATTACCGATTTTTAAAATTACCAATTAATAAAATTCCGAATAATACAAAATTCCGAAATTGGAAAATTCACGAATAATGAAATTCCTGAACAATTCAGAATATCAACGAATTAAAAAAATTCCCGTTCAATAAAATTACCGAAATTAGAAAACTCTAGAGTAATAAAATTCCTGAACAGTTCATAATATTACCGAATTTAGAAACTACCGACACATTATAAAATTACTGAATTTGAAAGTTCCCGAATAATGAAATTCCCGAATAATACAAAATTCCGAAATTGGAAAATTCCTTAACATTTGATAATATTTCCGATTTAAAAAATTCCCAAACAATTTATAATATTACCGATTTTGTAAATTATCAATTAATAAAATTTCGATTAATACACAATTCCGAAATTGGAAAAATTCCAAATAATAAAATTCCCAAACAGTTTACATTATTACCGATTATGAAAAATTCCAATTAATAGAATTCCTGAATTTAAAAATGAGCGACAGATTATAAAATTACCGAATCTGAAAATTCCCGAATAATAAAATTCTTGAATAAAAAAAAATTCCGAAATTGGAAAATTCCCGTATAATAAAGTTCCTAAACATGTTATAATAGTTTTTAATATTAACGAATTTGAAAATTCCAAATTAATAATATTCCGAATACAAAATTCCGTAATTAGAAAACTACCGAGTAATAAAATTCCTGAACAGTTTATAATATCACCGAATTTAAAAATTACCGACACATTATAAAATTACCGAATTTGAAAATTCCCGAATAATAAAATTCTCAAATAATACAAAATTCCGAAATTGAAAAATTCCCGAATAATAAAATTTCTAAACATGTTACAATATTCTCGTATTGGAAAATTTCCGAATGATAAAATTCCCAACCAGTTTACATTAATTATTACCGATTATGAAAATTTCCAATTAATAAAATTCCGAATAATAAAATTCCTGAACAGTTCATAATATTACCGAATTTGAAAATTCCCGCATAATGCGAAATTCTAAAATTTGAAAGCTCCCGAATAATAAAACTCCTGAACATTTTATAATAATACCGAATTTAAAAATTACCGACAGATTATACAATTACCGAATCTGAAAATCCCCAAATAATAAAATTCCCGAATAAAACAACTCAAAAATTGGAAAATTCCCGAATAATAAAATTCCTAAAAATGTTATAATATTACCGAATTGAAAATTTCCGAATAATAAGATTACCAAACAGTTTATAATATTACCGATTATGAAAATTTCCAATGAATAAAATTCTGAATAATAAAGAATTCCTAAATTTGAAAATTCACGAATAATGAAATTCCTCAACAATTCATAATATTACGGAATTCGAAAATTCCCGGATGTGAAAACACCCGATTAATAAAATTTCCGAATAATACAAAATTTCGAAAAATACAAAATTTCGAAATTAGAACTCCCGAATAATAAAATTCCTGAACATTTTATAATATCAACGCACGTAAAAATTACCGACAGATTATAAAGTTACTGAATTTGAAAATCCCCGAATAATAAAATTCTTGTAAATATTATAATATTACCGAATTGGAAAATTCCTCAATAATAAAATTCCCAAGCAGTTTATAATATTAACCAATTTGAAAATTCATAATTAAAAGAATTGCCGATAAATATAATATTCCGAAATTGGAAAATTCCCGAATCAAAACAACTAATTTTTTTGTATAAATATCATTTATTGATAAAGACTCAATGATCAAATATTTGTATGCAAACAATATTGTAATATTCAAAGTTTATAACATGATTATTCTTAGAATTCAAAATACCAATGATAAAAAAATTTTTTTTTCAGTTATTGTTATTTTAAATTCAAACAATAATTTCGGAAACTTTAAACATTAAAAATAATTTTTCTTTGTTAAAAGCACTTGATCATTGCATTTTTAATAAATAAATAATAATTTTAAAAAACGGTAATTGTTACAATTCTTCAATCCCATAATTCGGGTATTTTCTAGTTCATATATTTTATAATTCGGCAATTTTCTGTTAGGAATTCTACAGTGTCAGTAATTTTATTTTTCAGTACTTTTCAGTCGTCCTTTCATTAAAAAATAACATTTTTGCGATTATTTTTACATTTAGTTCAGAGGTGTCCAGCCGTTTCTTCGAATTTTTAATGAAGTCAAGAAAAAAGAAGTAATTTATTTGAAAATTATAAATAACCTTGGAAATGTAATCAATTTTTATTAATAATAGCAATGTTAGACAAAAAAGACTAACACAATAGATTTTGATTGCAAATCTTCTTTTAGACGCGTGAGCAAAAAATCACATTTTTCGAAAAAATGTATTATCTTACTTGAAATATATCCAATGATTTTTGATTAAAAAGTAGAAAATTTTATTTGTTAAAAATGTAAATCTTTTTTAGAAAACTTCGCACTTTTTTCTTGAATATTCAGAAATTCGGTACAAAATTAATCTGTTTTCCCTGAAAATTCCTGTTTTCTATTAGAGAATTCATTTTCCTGAATGAAAATTTAACTACTGCGTTTTATGTTAAAAAATTATATTTTTTGTTTAAAAATTTCACTATTTTGTTAAAAAATGTTAGATATAAAAAAATATTTAAAAAATTATTCTAATAAGATTTTGACACACATCACGTCCACTGTTAAAAAAATTAAGTTTCAAATTTATTTTATTGGTTGAAAATTCATCCTTCTTGCTAGAAAGTTAATCTTCTTGATTGAAAATTTAACTTCTTGTATGAAAATTTATGTATCTTGTTAAAAATTTGTTGTAGTATGGCAAAAAAATAATTTTTTTTTTTACTGAAAGTGTAGCAATTTTGTTGAAAATTTAACGGATATTTGAAAATATGTATTTTTCTGTGGAAATTGTATATTCTGGGGTTGAAATTTCATCCGTTTTGTCGAAAATTCGATAAAAACCTTATACAAAATTAAACTTTTTTGGACAAAATATATATTTTATTAATTTAAAATTAAAGCTCTCAAATAAAAATAAAACTAATCCATTTTTGTTAAAAAAATTATGTAAGCGAAAAAAATATAAACTGAAAATTAATAAAATAAGATGAATTAATTTTTAAATTGTGAATGGAACAAAATAACTAAATTTTCAAAAAATAATTAGATTTTTAAAAGATTAGTTGAATTTCCCACCAAAGATTTAAATTTTTAGCGTACACCAAAACATTTAAAATCAAATGGTCAAATTTTCAAACAAAAAAGATCAAAATTCAATAAACTTTTTAAATTTTGTACCATGAGACTAAATTTTTAAGAAAACAGTAAAGTTTTTCAGCCAAAAAGTCGAATGTTTTACAAAACATTGGACTTTTAAATAAAAAAGATGAATTTTTAACAAAAAATATCAATTTCAACCAGGATGATCGATTTTTGTATAAAATAGTTGAATTCTAAATAAAAAAGTTAAACGTTCAACAAACAAGAATAATTTTCCACCCAAAAAATTAATTTTTCACAAAATATATCAATTTTCTGAGAAATCGTTAAATTTTCAATCAAATGATTAAATTTTGTAACAAAAAATACGACTTTTCAATAAAATAATTTGCTTTTCAACCCGATTTTTTAATAATTATCTCAAAATATGATTTTTTCAACTTATACACAGGATAAAGTTTCAACCAAAAATGGAATAGATCGATTTTCCCATAAAAACTCTGATAAAGAATAGAACTTGGAACAACAAAAAATTAACTAAATTGCTAAATTTTTAATCAATAAGTAGAATTTTCAACAACATTATTTTAATTTAAAGCCAAAAAGATGAATGTTCTACAAAAAAGTTGAATTTACAACGTAAAATATGACTTTTTAACCAAAAAGTTTAATTTTTAATCAAACTATTGAATTTTGATGCCAATATTTTAAGTTGAAAAATCGACTTTTCGACCGAATTTTCATAAAAATAGTTGATTTTTTAACCAAAGAGATAAAACTTTATCTAAAAAATGAATTTTTAACAAACTTTTTAAATTTTTACCAAAAAATACGAATTTTCAACTCAGAATATTAATTTTCTACCAAAAAAGACGAATTTGGAACAAAGTACATGCATATTTAACAAAATTATTTAATTTTAAAGCCAAAAACAAAAATTGTCTTAAAAAAAGTTGAGTTTCCAACACAAAAATATGATTATTATACCAAAAAGTTTAATATTCAAATTGTTGAGTTTTTAAGGCAAAAAGGTTAATTTTCTAGAAAAAAGTAGAATTTTTATCATAAAAGTTCATTCAAAAGCACATACTCGAATTTTAAACTATAATATTATGAATCCTTCAAAAAAAACATTTTTTTTACAAGACAGTTCTAATTTATGTAAAAAAATGGTCTTTTCAACGAAAAAATATTAGGTCTCAACAGAGCATGTTATCGATGATATTTCAACATAAAAATTGCATTTTGAAACAAAAAAGATAAATTTTCAACCAAGAAGATTTAATTTCTACATATAAAAACTAATTTTCAACCAAAAAGTTGAACCTTCAACTAAAAAACCCCTTAAAACCCTTAAAATGCATTGTGGGTGTCTGACACCCCGAAAAATTTTCAAATTCTTCTAAACCATACTGAATTCGGAAAAATTGAGTAAGTGTCGCCATCTAGCTTTAGCTGGAGACACTAACTGTGAGTAAAGTATACTGCGTCAAGCAGTTGCAATTTTTTTTATGAAATTACACTATTTCAAGAGTATATTCATAAATTTTTAGGTTAAAATAATTAAAATTCCGTGAGTTATGAATTTTTAAGTAAAAACCCCATTTTTTCAATAATTTTTTTAACAAACTTAAAATAAATAGCTAAAAAATCACACTACCTCATAAAAGATACTTTAAACTATATTGCATAATTTTATTCTGACAAAATATTCAATAGGGGCTAAACAATACATGATTAAATACGCTTGGGTATTAAACACCCACGATGCACTTTACCATGATTTTTACCATGTATGAAATTTGAGAGTTAAAAAATTCGAAGAAACGACTGCACATTTCTAATTTAGTTTAGAACCAAGTTATTTTTTCATCGGTTTACTTACATCTTGAGGTTGAACTAAAGGTACTCGGAACCTGAGCGTTCTTCGCAGATAGTGAGCAACATCTAGAGAAAATGGATTAGTGCTCTCAGTATAGGGATTCTGTTGTTGCATAGAGTAGGTCCATCCACAAACCATAGCTTCATCAACAGCTCCATTCATAGGACACTGTTGCGCAATCTGCCAATATGGCATTCCCCTATTAAAATAATTATTCTATTATTTAAATATTGAATTTTGTCTGTGAAAAAAGATCCCTCTCCTTCGCTCCGCTGGTAATCGAACCACAGGTCTTCCGATTGCCGGTTGGGTGCTCTACCCACTACTACTAGCTCAAGCACAAGCACAAGCTCAAGTACAAGCTACTAGAAAATTCGAAAGAAGGATCCTTTTTCATAGATATGCCTAGCTGCAAGGTTTTTTGTAATAAAAATCAGTCATAAGATTTAAGCAATGTGTATTTAGGGTGGCGATTCGGCAGACGATTTCCAATTCCCGGTTTTTCCCGGTGAAGCATTTAAATTTTTCTGGTCAACTGAAAGTAGCATATTCATATTTGTCGCTAAACGCAAAACATTTATTTTAAATCATAAGGTTCATTATAAACATTCTTTAACACAAGAGAGCAAGACATTGCGAAATAAATTATTTAAAATAATAAAATTATAAATCTTTAACTGGAAATTTTGAATAAAAAGATTAATTTTTAAGTAATTAGATCAATTTGCAAACAAAAAAATTACTTTTCAAACAGAAAGATTAATTTTCTACCAAAAAATGCATCAATTTTGAACGAATTACTTGAATTTTCAATTAAAGAAGATAAATATTCAATCAAGCAGTTAAATTTTTGAACTAAAAAAAGGATTTCCAACAGAAAATGGAATAGCTACATTTTTAGTAAAACTGGTAAAACTAAAAAAGATCATTTTTCAACCAAGAATTGAATAATTAACTTTACAGTCAAAAAATTAATGTTTAGCCAAAAAAATTAATTTTTAATTAAAATGATAGAATATTTAGCTGTAATAGTATTTTTATTTTGAGCTTAATAAAAAAATGATTATTAATTAAAAAAGAAACAAATTTTCAATAAAATAGCTTATTTCTTAACCAAAGAAAAGAATAATTAAAATGATGGATCTTGCATAAATAAAAATTAATTTTCAAAAAAGAGATTATTTTTCAAAACAGTAAAATTCTTTTTCTATATATGAATTTTTAACTTAAATAATTAATATTGAACTAAAATACTTGACATTTTAACCAAAAAGAATTTTTAATCAACGAGATTAACTTTAATGAAAATCATTTTCTACAAAAAAAAGTTATTTTCCACAAAAAAAGAGGACCGTTTAAATTTTCAGTTGAAAAAATTAACTTTCAATGAAACTGATGAATTTTTATCAAAAATGTTAAATCTTTAACTTCATTTAAGAAGATAAAATTTCAACCAAAAATAGAATAGTTGAATTTTTCAGTAAAACAAATTCCTTTTCATCTAAAGAAAAAACAAGTTTTCAGTTAAATAAATCATTTTTCAGTCCAAGGAATGAATTTTTATTTAAATGATGAATCTTTAATAAAAAAAATGATTTTTCAACCAAGTAAGTTTGTTTCTAACCTGAAAAGTTTCTTTACCAAAAAAGTCAATTTTCTACGAAAAAACTCGACTTTTCACAAAAATACGTGAATTTTTAATTAGAAAAGTCAAATTTATATCCAAATTGTTACATTTTAAACTAGAAAAGGTCAATTTTTTACCCCCAAATGGGACGATGAAATTTTTAGTAAAAAAATTAACTTTCCACCAAACTGATAAATTTTCAACTAAAATGATGAATCTTCATCTATCTTCAATAGTTGAATTTTACACCTCCAAAAAATATGAATTTTCCACAAATTGCATGAATTAAAAAAAAAATAGTTTAGTTTTTTAATCAAGAGTAATAATTTTCAACCAAACAGTCAAATTTTCATTAAAAAAGATAAAATTTTCAATAAAAAATAGAATAGTTGAATTTTTCGTTAAAAATCACTTCTTAACCAGAAAAATCAGCTTTTCAGAAAAATAGTTCAATTTTCTGTAAAAAAACTCCTTTTCATAAAAAGAAGTTTTCCAACAAATAGCTGGTTTTTCCACTAAAGAACTGAGTTTATAATGAAAATTAAAAATCTTCATAAACAAAAATTAATTATCCGCAGAAGAGTTTATTTTTCAAGCAAGTAAATTTCTTTTTAACCTAAAATATGAATTTTCAACTAAGATGATCAATATTTAACTGGTATACTTGAATTTTCAAACGAAAAGAAAAATTTCTAAACAAGGAGATGAACTTTTAAAGAAAAAAGAAAAATTTTCCACCAAACAAGTAAATTTTCTACGAAAAAAATCGATTTTTTAAAAAAATACGTAAATTTTTAACGAAATAGATGAATTTTCAGTTTGAAAAGATAAATTTACATCCAAATTGTTATATTTTGACCTATAGAAGATTAATTTTTCACCCAAAATGGAACGGTTACATTTTTATTCCAAAAAATACCTACCAAAATGATGAATTTTCAACCAAGAAGATTAATTTTCTACAAAAAAGAAAATATTTTCACAAATCACATGCAATTAAAAAAAGATTTAATTTTTAAATAAAAAAAGGTTTGATTTTTTAATAAAAAATATCAATTTTTAACGAAATAGTTGAATTTTCATTTAAAAAACAACGAAATTTGAACTAATAAAAATGGAATATTTGCATGAAACGCAAGTAGTTGAAATTTCAAGAAAAAAAATTAAATTCCCAGCGAAAAATGTAAAAAAAATGTATATTATAATTCAGAAATATTTCCTCTGCGAAGTACTACTTCTAATCTAAAAACTCATTTAAGTATTCTTTTTTTCCCCTAAAATTTGAAAGCAGGAACATTTGAATTGTGACTTTGACTTGGATCGGATTTTTTAAAATCCTTTTTTCTAAATCCCAGTTTTAATTCTGAAAATACAAATCCAAAGTGTCTACTGAAATTCTGAAAAAAATTCCCTGAAAATTCCAGGTTTTTTTCCAGGTATAATTTTGTACAGTAATATACTAAATTCAATTTAAACCGTTTCAAATTCCGAACTTTACAAGTAAAATAATTGAATTTTTAAAAATATATATGAATCTTTAACCAAAGAGTTGCATTTTCAATCAAAAATACGATTTTTCAACAAAATATATAAAATCTCCACCAAATAGTTGAATTTTGAGCTGAAAAATATCAGTTTTCAACAAATAATGGAACAGTTCAATTTTCAGTTTAAAAATAATTTTCCACACAAAAAAACAAACATGTTTTAAACCAAAGTGATGAATTTTTAGGCAAAATAATAAATATTCATCTGGAACAGATTAATTTAAAAACAAGAAACTGATTTTTTGACAAAAGTTACTAAAAAATTAATTTCCAGCTAAAACTATTAGTATTTAATAAGAATATTTTAATTTTCAATCAAAAAGATTAATTTTCGAACACCAAGGTTTAATTTTTAAACAAGAAGATTAATTTACTACCAAGAAAACAACGATTTTTTCACAAAATACATGAATTTTAAACTAAAAAGAGAAATTTTTAACTAAATAGTTGAATTTTCAACCAAAAAAGATTATTTGAAGAGTGGTTCGCGGTCGAAACCTGTTAACTGACTTTTTTTTCAAAATGGCTTTTTTTGTATATTCTGGAACATTTTTTATATGCAGTTAATATCCCGCAAACGAAACGGCGAAATTCCTATTCGTTTTTTTTGTACGGATTTTCGAAAATGGAAGATGGTCAGTTTACAGCTTTAGACCGCGGACCCGTAATTTTCTATCAAAAAGACGAATTTTCAACTAAAATAATGAATATTCATTTATGAAGTTTCATTTTTTTTATAAATGAAACTTATATTACGATAGGTTTAATCTTTATCTAAAATTATTGAATTTGTCAACCAAAAAGATGAATTTTCAAGCAAGAAGATTAATTTCTATAAAAAAAAACACTCAATTACAAATGAAATAGATCATTTCTTTACCGAAAATTGAATAGTTAAATTTTTAGCTCGAAAATTGATGTGCAAACATAGAGAAAAATTTTCAACTAAAATTATGGAATATTCAAATGAAATAGTTACATTTTCAGTTTTTAAAAAATACATATAAAAAAAATGTCAACAAAATAGTTCAAGTTTCAACTGAAATAGTTACATTTTCAGTCATAAAAATTAATTATCAGCCAAACAAGAAACGAATTTTCAACAAGAACGATGAATTTTCGAATCTAATTATGAATCTTCAAAGAAAATCTTAATTTTTAATAAAAAAGAGACAAAATTACAAACAAACTGCTGAATTCTCAAGCTAAAAGATGATTGCTCAAACGAGAAGATTAATTTTATACCATTATAGAACGAATTTTTAACTGAAAACGACCAAGTTACACAAAAATGATAATAATTAAATTTTAAGTTTAAAAATTAATATCAAACCAAAGAAAAAATTTAATACAGTAATATAAATCTACTATTGCAAATGAAAAATCTTGTTATTCAAAATAAAATTACAACTAGAAAAAATTAATCACGCTTTCGGAAAAATTCCTTGACTTGAAAAAAAATCCCTGATATTTTCAGTTTTTTTCTGAGATTCCCCAATTTCCAATTTCACGTAATGTGATTATTATCTTCATTTGATTGGTCATTACCATCCTGATAATAATACGAGGGTGGATTGATAAGTTTCCGGCCTGACCAAGAGATGGCGCCACTAGGCCTACCTTGAGGTGGCGTTCTATAGTACCATCCTTAGATAG
>NC_046663.1:5038231-5044743 GCF_010883055.1 Belonocnema kinseyi | reverse complement strand
TCAGCCTTGGAGGAGATTATGTTGAGAAATAAAAAAAAAAAAATTCTTAAAAACGTTGTTTTTCTTGGTCAGGCCGGAAACTTATCAATCCACCCTCGTACAGAATGCTTGAATATTATTTAATTATTTATTTACTGTATCCAGTATTCAGGGAGGGAAATTTTCTAAATTGAGAAAAAGAAAAAAAGAAAGTGTCTTACATAAAATGCAAAGTAAGATGAGTGTCTGACATGTGTTTCGAAAGTGGAACGCTACAGCTGATATTGTTTGCTGAATTTGGGGTTGTGGGTGAACAATATGTTTGATCGAGAGAAGCATTGAAACTCTTCGCGACGATGTGCAACTGAGGCTTCGGTTCAGGCGGCAAAGAACCAGCAGCATTGCTTGCTACTTCTCCCCAGTCTGTTCCACTTCCTGCTTCTCTTCTCGACCTCTTGTGAAGATACTTGTAATTGTTCTGAAAAATTTTTAAAAATAAAACACCAATTGTTTATTGTTACTATTTTTTACAGACTTTTCACAAAAATCGGGGAATAAAATTGTTCTAAATAAAATTAAGGATGTAAACTACGTACAATCAATCTCAAAAGTTGCCTATCTTTAAAATTATTATTATTATTATTAAAAAACATTTCTGTGTTGAAATGTTGTCACAGGCTTATACTGCCCAACATGTCGAAGGCGTTTTTGGTTAGAGCTGGATTTGATCATTTTTGCATGGGGCTGTCCCGGTATATATCATCAGTCACGGACGCATTTTTATAATGCAATCAAGTGATCTGATGAGAGCAGTCTGTCCAGACATATTGGACAAAGCCTGGTTTTTACCCCATCATTGACGGACTGGGTTGCAGTCAAGTACACGATGGGGGGACCTACAGCTTAAGGTGGGTTCCAAACCACCAGAACCTCGGTAAAGGTACATTGAAAAATTTCTAGAGGTACCGGCTCAGGGATCGAACCCCGGACCTCTGAGGTAAAGTCCGAGTGTCTAAATAATAATAATAATGATGATTATTATTATCATCATTATTATTACACCATTAAGCCATTTCCCTTTCGGGGTAGGCGTGACTCGCTCGGTAGGGGAAAAGAGTAGTGTGTGGAAGGGATAGAGAATTTTCAGATTGATCCAGAATTCTCGTGTTATTTACGTAAATAACACGTTCGTTCCACAACACTGCTCCGACCCAGGCTACCGATCAATCACTCTAGGAATCACCCCAGGCGAAGAACCTCACGAAGTCTTTATGTAAGGTTCCCCACTTGGGTCCATTAGTGGCCAAGGTCTTTTGTTTCAGGCTTCATTCACTCTACTGACACTCTTTTTACTAACTATTTGCCGGCATACTTTCCTGTCCTGGCATACTCCTCTAGCTTCTTTTATGTCCATACATTTTTTCATGCAGGCTCTCGTGTTTCTGTGACTTCTTATGTCTCTTCTAACTAGGGTCTCATTCACACATTCTAACCATTCTTTCCGCGGTCTACCTCTGGGTACGCTGCCATTTACTTTACCTTGATACACTTGTTTCGTTAGTCGTTCATTTGGCATTCTCTCAACATGTCCGAACCATCTTAACCGACTTCTTTCCCATGTGTCTACTAGCGTCTTTTCAGCACCACCTTCTCTTAGAATTATCTCGTTACTTACTTTGTCCATCAGGGTTTTCCCGCATATTATGCGCATGAATCTCATGTCAATTGGGTTAATTTTACTCTTATCTTTTTCTTGATAAGTCCATGTCTCGCTACCGAATAGTACAGTCGGTACAAATATACAATTATCTATTGGCATTTTAGCTTTATTTGATATATTTTTACTTCTGATGAGGGGACCTGCTCTACCAATAACCTTCTTACCTTCGTTTATGCGTCTATCTAATTCCTCATCTATCTTCCCGTCCCTAGTAAATAAGCTACCAAGGTATACCAACTTATCAACTTATTCAATTCTCTCATCATTTAATAAAATATTGCATAGTGTTTTCTCACTCTTTCCTTCGAACACGATAGTTTTTGTTTTATTTGCGTTAATTTTGAGGCCCATGCTCGATTGATAAAATCAACCAAAAAAGATCTATCCTTAATTTCTGTAAATCTTGATAAAAGCTTCCAAGCAAACTTTAGAAAAAAAATAATTTAGGTTAAAATTGTATATTTAACAGTAGTTATTTAAAGGCTTAGTTTTCCCTTTCTCTTTAGGAAAAAGTTATCATTTTTATTTAATCCTAATGATCAAAGCCTCATTTTATTCTTTGAATAATTCTCTACAATTCCATTTGGGTGGTGATAATTAAAATTTCAACTGTGATTGTTTATAAAAATAATAACTGTATGATTTTTCAATTAATTTTCTAAAATAAAATCAACCTAAGCAGACATTTATAGAATCCTTAGAAGAATAAAATGAGACCTTGATCATTAGGATTAAATAAAAATGGTTGCTTTTCCCTAAAGAGATAGGAAAAATTAAACCTTTCTATAACTACTGTTAAATATACAATTTTGATCTGAATTATTTTTTCTCCTTAAAGTTTGCTTAGAAGCCTTCATTAAGATTTACAGAAATTAGGGATATATCTTTTTTGGTTGATTTTAACATTCATTTTAAAAATGGACAACTTTTGAGATTGATTGTACGTAATTTACATCCTTAATGTAGATACCATTAGGGTGGTCCAAAAATGCATTGCAATATTTTTTCACTCTAGAGGGCAAGAAAACCCTGGAAAAGTTTCTATTTCCAGAAAAAGAAAGTCCATCATTTTTTTTCTTAAAATTTTGAATTTTCGAAAAATTGAACTCATGTTCCAGGGTTTTATCGAAACGTGCCAAGTTTTTTTTTTAGGAATTTAAGAGGAGTGTCTACGAAATAAAACCAACTAATAATTTTCATTTACAACCCAGTCCCACCCTTCTCGCAGCGGCCTAAATATGACCTAAACATAAAAAAACTACATTTTTACATGTCATTGTTACTTTTTAGCACATTCCGTCACCTTTTTCATACAAATAATTACTAATTGAAAATTTAAATATTTACCATGACTTTTTAAACCATTTTCAATTGTTCAAACAAATGTAAATTATTTAAACAATTATTTATTCCCAAAAAATGTAAAAAATAATCGTAGTTTCTTGTTGAAATGCAATATTTTGTCATTGTTTGGAGTATCACATTTTTCTAAAAATATTATGTAATTATTTAAACGATTTATTATTGTTTATTTTCAAAATTTCTAAAAATTGCGCCAGAGATGTTTACTTTTTTCAAATTATTATCCTATGTTATTTTTTGTTGAATCATTACATAATTATATTTTTTAAACAATTAAAAAGTGGTAAATTTATTCTTTCCATACACTTTACAGCCAGAAAAATAATTGTATGTGTTCTATTTTATTTCATTTTTTTAGTTACAAAAAAAACTGCTTGAGCAAATAAAGATTGTTTAAACAAATAGAAATTTATTAAACATGAAAAGAAATGTACCAAACAATGATAAAAAACGACATTTCAATCAGAAAATACGATTATTTTTTTATATTTTTTGGGAACAAATAATTTTTTTAATAATTTATATTTGTCTAAACAATTCAAAATTGTTTAAAAGGACATAATAAATATTCAAATTGTCCATAAATAATTATTTGTATGAAAATAGACGACGGAAATTTCAAAAAAAGTAACAATAACACGCACAAATGTAGGTAGCACATGTTGACATTCGAATTTCGAAAAAAATACAGATTTTCTTTCTACATAAATGGAAACTTGGGGGGGGGGGATCTTATCCTGTAGCTCGAAAAGCGTTTTTTTGAACACCCTAAGATACCATATTTCAAGTCGAAATATATATTGAATTTCCACCAAAATCGATGAATTTTCAACAAAATGAAATCAATTTTTGACCTAACAAGAAAAATGTTGAAACATGAATCTTAATTTTCTACAAATACAAAAACAAAGTTTCAACAAAATAAATGAATTATCAACTAAACAAGATAAATTTTCACCAAAACTGTAATAGTTACATTTTCATTTCAAACAGACGAAATTTGAAATAAATAATTTGAACTTTAAACAAAAAGATGACTTTCCAAAAATTGTTGAATTTCCTACATTGTAGAATAAGTTCTCCGGAAATAGTTGAATTTTGAACCAAAATCACGCATTTTCACGAAAAACGTTAAATTTTCTATAAAAAGAGAACAATTTCCAACCAAATTGTTGATTTTTCAACAAAATAGTTCAATTTTCAAGAAAAAAGAGGAATTTTCAAGCAAGAATCTTGATTTTCTACAAGAAAAAACAAATTTTCAACTAAGATAAATTTTCACCAAAAACGTAATAATTAAATTTACTCTAAAAAATTAATTTTTAACCAAAAATAAGAAATTTCTACCAAAATAGTTGAATTTTTCAAGCCAAAAAGACGAATTTTGAAACAAAACAGTTGAATTAAAAAAAAATGACTTTCCAAAATTGTTTGAATTTCCTACAATGTAGAATAATTTCTGGAGAAATAGTTGAATTTTCAACCAAAAAGAGGAATTTTCAAGGAAGAATCCTCAGGAAACAGTGGAATTTTCAACAAAGAAGATAATTTTCTACCGAAAAAGACGAATTTTCATCCAAAAAAATGATTTTCAAAATTGTGGAATTTTCTACAATGTAAAATAAGTTCTCAGAAAATTGTTGAATTTTCAATAAAAATCATGAATTTTCGACAAAGAAGATTAATTTTCTATAGAAAAACACAAGTTTTGAATCAAATAGTTGAATTTTCAACAAAATAGCTCAATTTTCAACGAAAGAGTTCAGATTTCAAACAAAAATGATTTTAATTTGAAATAAAAAATAGTTGAATTCTCCCAAAAAATAGAAGTCTTCAACCAAATAAATAAAATGTCAAAAAAATATTTTAACTTAAACAAATAGCTACATTTTCAGCCTACGAGAATGAATTTCCGACCGCATTTTCGAATCCCGAAACAAAAAATATTAAATTTCAACCAAAAGTTCAATTTTCAAGCCAAGAAGACAAATTTTTCAGAAGACAGTTGAATTTTCAACAAAATAGTTCATTTAAAAAAAAAATTTTTTTCAATGAAAATGGACGAATTTTTGATACGTAAAGGCCAAAGTTAAAAAAAATTAACTTTCAGCTAAAAATATTACTTTTTAACAAAACAGTGGAATTATGAAAATAAATAATTACAGTTTTACAAAATAGGTGAATTTTCGACTAAATAGTTGAAATTTCAACAAAATATATAAATTTTCAACCAAAAAGTACAATTGTAAAATGATTTGATGAAACAAATCAATCCTTTCTTCGACCGTTGATATTTATTGATTTCAAATCAAAGATTTCAAATTATTTATGTCTTACGGTCCAATCGTAAATCGAAAATAAATATGAGTCAAAAAAACATGTTCTTCGAAACTCAGATATTTATTTAATAGAAAAAAATCCTTTTAAACCTCCTTACGTTTCGGTACACATGCGTTCCCTTTTCAAAGGTTCCTAACCTAAATAATTATATTAAAGATTAGTAATTTTAGTCTAAAAAAATATGATGGAGAATTACGTAGATTTAAATACATTGTTACCTGAGTTGATGATGGTTTAAAATAGTCGAACAGATCAAATTTCAGTCAAAAAAACATAACATTTAAGTCAATTGTTTTAAAAAAATTAATTAAAATTTAGTCATTTTAGAAGTCTCAAAAAATACTGAGACTTCAATCGATTAGACTACATTTTTTAAAAATATAGTACGAGAAAACAATTTAGCGTAGGTTAGGACGGACGAACAGAAATTGACAGTTTCATAAATACATGAAGAATACGTAATGAACGATGATACAATAGGCAAGTTTTCATTGAAAACCACTGATGAGGAAGCGCGTAATTGAGTTTAAATTTGGAATAAGAAATTTAAAAAATGTGTATATGTACACATACATACATATGCATACATATAAACACACATATATCGTACGTACATATACACATATATACATATACATATATAGCTATTTTAATTGTTTTGACTTTGAAAATCTTTCATTTTTAAGTAAAATAATAAAATTTTGATGTAAAATTTGCAATTTAAAATTTAGTAGCCGATTTACTAAAAAACTTGGCAATTTAGAAAACCAATTTTTGACAAACTGGTACATTTTTAATTTTTGTTTTTAAATAAATGTTCAGAGTTACAAAGACGCTTGAAATCGAAGTTGTGTTTTTCCTCTTTACAGCAGGTATCCACTTATTTCTTTGTAGTATTTTATGTGATGCTTTATGAAATTTATAAAATTTGCAATCTTTCGTTTTACCATTATTCTCACAATTCACAACACAACGTGTATAATTCCACATACTGCCTACTGAAATGCATAAAATGGAATATTTGAGACTGAAACTGTATTTGAATAAAATTTGAGATTGAATCATTTAGACGCTTACATTTTTTGAACGGTTTCAGAGTCGTCTTGGAAAA
>NC_046663.1:5032965-5038131 GCF_010883055.1 Belonocnema kinseyi | reverse complement strand
GACTTAACCTTCTAGCTATGTGACAGGTAGAGTTTTTAAGTTCGTAATCGTATACCTACAAGTTTTTTATTAGAAGTTTTAATCGCTGGTGTTCCCAACTTTCCCACACTATTACTAAAACTAGAAGATTAATGTTTTAAACAAATTCTTACATATTTTTGTATTATTGCCCATGTAGTATCATGTAAATACACACGCCCGATATTAACTTTCAAATCCGCTAGGTGGCGACACGAGCGCGGCTCACAGCGAATTGTATCATCGTTCATTACGTATTCTTCATGTATTTCTGAAACTGTCAATTTCTGTTCGTCCGTCCTAACCTACGCTAAATTTTTTTCTCGTACTATATTTTTAAAATATGTAGTCTAATCGATTGAAGTCTCAGTATTTTTTGAGACTTCTAAAATGACTAAATTTTAATTAATTTTTTTAAAACAATTGACTTAAATGTTATGTTTTTTTGACTGAAATTTGATCTGTTCGACTATTTTAAACCATCATCAACTCAGGTAACAATGTATTTCAATCTACGTAATTATCTATCATATTTTTTGAGACTAAAATTACTAATCTTTAATATAATTATTTAGGTTAGGAACCTTTGAAAAGGGAACGCATGTGTACCGAAACGTAAGGAGGTTTAAAAGGAGTTTTTTCTATTAAATAAATATCTGAGTTTCGAAGAACATGTTTTTTGACTCATATTTATTTTCGATTTACGATTGGACCGTAAGACATAAATAATTTGAAATCTACGATTTGAAATCAACAAAAAAGTACAATTTTGTACCCAAAAGATATGAATTTAAAAAACAAATATCATAGTAGCCTTTCCAACCAAAAAAAATTGACTTTCAACCAAGAGGAGTGTGAAGTCTCCGTTTTACTGTAATTTTGAAAACATGGATTTTTTTGATTGGCCACGTAACATATCATAACATCCACCCACAAAAAAATCTGTTATGTATTTTATGGATGGCCCCTCTAGAAAAAAATAAAAATAAAACGGGTTTTGAGTGACTCACCTCTTTCACAAGAGTCTGAGTGCTCGGGTCAGATGGACTGATTCCGTTCTGCAAACCCTTGCTCAGTTTCCGTTTCTCCTCATGGATACTAACTGGTTGCTCTAAATGGTCAGCTAACATTTCAATAAAAAATTAATTTAAAAATCAGATACTTCCTGAACAAGAAAATAAAGTGATGTTTCACTAAACTTACAGAGAGATTTTTTTTCTGGTGGATGCTCCGGACGAGAATCCTCAACTTGGTGAATTTCAGCGGTGCAACAGTAAATCTAGAGAAAAAAATATAACAAATGGAAACTTTAGAAAAAGAACTACCGACTGTGATCCTCGTAAAGTTAAGCTGATGAACCCTGGTGAAAAAATACAAGAAAGTACCAAGTTTCTAACATTGTACTTTTATGTAAAAAAATGTACAAAATTTAACAAAAATATTAAATTCAATACAAAAATATTATTTTTTAATGTATTTTTTTGCAAAAAAGTACAAATATTAACAATAAATTGTAAGTTTTTACAGTTTAAATACTTTTATAACTTTTTAATATTTTTTACTTTGTTGTAAAAATCTTCAAGGCATTACAGAAGATTTAAAATGTTTAAGTTTGGATGTTTTATGCCATAAAAACACTTTTTTTTATTTATTTTTTTAATTTTCAATGTTATTGTTCACGAATAAAACAAAAAGTACGCGTCCTATGGAGAAGTGATACTTAACGAAATTGTGTTTTTTTTTTGGGGGAACACTTTTTGTTAATTCATCTTTTTTCGTAGCCTATAAAGTTTGACCACAAAATGGAATTTTTAATTATTTTTTGTGCAATCAAAATTTGAGTTTTCGATTTTCCAGATAAATTCAAAAACTTGTTATGATAATTTTGTAGGGCTTTCAAAAAGCAATATTTTTCTTCTCTTGACTTTTTTTCGTATCGTGCCTGCATAGAATTTTCAAATTCAGAAAAAAGGTGGTCTTAAAAATTTTTTAAATGGGCTCACTTTTGGAATTTTTATCAAAAATGTCTCGTTAACGAACTTGTCCTTTCTTTTAGGATCTAAAAAAAGTGTGCCAAATATGAATTTGATCCGTTCATTTTTTCGAGAGTTATCGTGTTTACGGACGTAATATATGTTTCTCCTAGAAACTTAATTTTTTAAAAACATTACAATTTAATCAGGAAATTTTGTTTTCATAATAAATCACAGATCAAGCTTTAGATTTAGATTTAAATTTTACCTAGATGTCAACATCTATTAAACATAATTTTAAATTAAAAATGTTATTTATTTTTCAAAATATTATTATAAAAATTAATTTAGATAGGGAAATGCATTATAAAAATATATAAGCATTAAGTGACAGAGTAATCACTGTTGCATTAATAATAAAAGCGATGGATTTTAGGGACGACTGAAAAATTCCGAAAAATAAAATTCTCGACACTGAAAATTCCCGAATTTAAAAATTCCCGAATAATATAATATAATTGGAAAATTCTAGCGTAATAAAATTCCCAAATAATTTATAATATTCCCAAATTGAAAAATTCTCGACTAATGTAATTCTCAAATCGGAAAATTCTAGCATAATAAAAAGGCCGAAGAATTGATAATATTAACAAAATGCAAAATTCCCGAATAATAAAATTCCCCACAGTTTATAATTTTACTGAATTTGCAAATTTCCGTATATAATTCCCGAATAATAAAATTTCGGCATTGGGAAATTCCCGAATAATAAAATACCCGACAGTTTATTTACTTCATTTGAAAATTCCAGAATGATATATTTTCCCTATAATAAAATTTCCGCATTGTAAAATGTCCAAATAATAAGATTTCCAAATTACACAATGATTCCCGAATAACAAAATTCCCAAAATAGCAAATTCCAGCATAATAAAATTCCCGGACAGTTAATAAAATTACGAAATTGGAAAATTCCCGAATAATAAAATACCCGAATTACAAAATTCCCTAATAATAAAATTATCGAATTATAAAACTCCTGAATAATAAAATTTCGGATCTGGAAAATTTTCAAGCAGTTCTGGTAGCTTTGCAGACCAGCAGAGCGTTTGATCATCGGTCTCTCTCATGAACGCCAAGACTCCCATTCTAATTTTCGCGCGTTAATCTCTCCCTCTTTCCCCCGTATTGTAGGGATTTATGCTAGTGATATGTATAGTAACCTGCGTAGGGGATTTCCTAGTAATATCCCTAGCACGATTCTGACAATGAGTTCCCTCTCTATCATTTATACTACGAGACTGACGCGGCCAGCCAGGGCGCATATTTCAGTTGGCGGCAGGCTCTGGACACTAGTATATGAAACCGCGGTCACTTATATTTCTCATACTGTTTTGTGGGCTGGTTAGATGGCTCTGTCGGTCGTTCCCCCCTTCACGTCGCTCAGGGGCCATACTTGAATCTCTCTCTCTCACTCCTTTACTGTTTACCAAATCACAGCTGTCGAATGTTTTGAGTGTCTTGTGTTTGTTTGTGGTGTCCAGTGCTGTCAGAACCGGTAATCCACAGTTACAGAAACTAACCTATAAAGAAGTTTTAGAGAAGCGGTTTGTAATTTGTTGCCATCATTCTCGGACTGAGGATTATCGCTTTAGCACGAAGGTAAAAAAACTGAAGGAGGGGGCAGTACCTGATCCAATGTTTGTGAAAATAATTACAAGTTTCAAATAAAAACTGCCTTCAACCATACATGAATGATCTTCTTATTTCTTCAAAACAATTTCTCTAATGGAAAAACCAATAGAAAAAGCAAACAGAAATACATAAATAATTAACTAACCAATTTTTTATGTATTTCTATTTGTTTCTTCTATTAGTTTTTCAATTTATAAGTTTTTAAATTAAATCATCTAGAAATCATCTGGATATAATCTCAAGCATCTTTTATCTTATCTTAAAAACCTGCGGGCTTGTTAGATGGCGCCACAGTCGAATATACGCGACCGCTTCTAAAGCATTGAGTTACCAGAGCCTGGTTGGCGGCAGCGCGGCCTGGTGTAAGCGTTTTTGACAAGTGCTATGTTAGCACTCTTGTATAATAACGAAATAAACTAAGTTGTTGAGTTAAATGGGTCTTCAACCTTAATCGCCTTCCTGAGTAGTGGGTACTCATTTATTATCTAGGAGTCGGATAAGTAAATAAATATTCTCGTTATCAATACCCCACAGTATTTCGTAAGTGACTGCCCTCTTGCGATGATCGACGAGCACGCGTCTCGCAGGCTTCTTTTCTTAACCCCTTGGCTGGATCGCTATGTCTAGTAAATAAATTAGAATAATGGAGTGCCGGCCAGTAATTCTCTCATGACCTTGTGTTTCGTCTGATTATTTCAGTGCCATGTTTAGTGATCTGACCTATTTTTCATTATGTGAGTATCGTGTATGACTTCTCTCTCGGCCCTTCTCTCTTTTACCTTCCCGACCTTGACATAACCTCTACTCACTTTTCTGATTTATCCCGCTTTAGGATATTGCCGATGCCGCCCCCTCCCTTTTTTGCTTCTTTTTTTGTTGTTTATTTACAATTGTCCCCTCATTTTTCCTGATATTATTGATTAAGTGAACTTACCAATGACTTAATAATTAAATAATATTATTTACTAATAATTATAAACTATATTATTAACTAGTAATTATTGATTATGTGTTGAGTATCAGAAAGAATATTGGAATGCGTGAGATTGTAAAGCAAAAGTTAATCTCCTCTCACGATTTTAAGAATGCATAGAGAAGTAAGTGTTTAGTTTTATGGTTTTGGTGTGAAGTGACGAATGCCATGATCTGGAGTACAGGGCTGACTGTTTTAAAAAGGGCGTGAGTGGGACATTTTTATGACTTAAGTCTAGGACCTTAGTCGACAGTCGTTTTGCTTCACTCATATGTATTAGACGTGCCTTTCTTCTGCAATTTGAATAAACTGTTTGTCTATAGAATTAAAACGCAGTATTTTTATCTCTTTAAAAAGAGCAATTTCCCGTATTATTAATAATTGGTTCATGAAATAAATTAGTTGTTAACCATTAGAGATTAATAGCCAATTTAGCAAATAATTTCCGATGTGTACTTCTTTCGGTTGTCCCCCCCCCCCATTTCTTGTTTTTGTAGTAGCATCGAC
>NC_046663.1:5023739-5032865 GCF_010883055.1 Belonocnema kinseyi | reverse complement strand
CGCCTGTCGCCTTCTTGTCTTTTCGTTTGAAATATTTTTCCATTATTAGATACGCATTCTATTAGAAACTATCTAACTATGATACCTTCAAACCATCCCTCCTCTTCTTAAAAACTGAGCTAGTTAACCCTAAGGGATTTTTGGGATTTAGATTTATTATTATCGCATTTTTTTTTATCGTTCTCTTTCAATTCGGGTTAAGGTGCCCGCAAGGCTCTAGAATTTTAGGATTGTTTTTATGAAGGCAGGGGTCCTAAGGTACTGATGTCTTTTTATTTTTACCCTTGTGCAAGGTCTAAAGGACCTTTATTTAATTGAAATAAAATGGCTGCGTGACAAAGCGCACCTAACTTTAATTCTGTATCAGATCAAGAGTTATCTTTAAAATGATATAAAATTTATTAAAAATTCAAACTTTTAAAGATTTAGAAATAAAAATGTTGAAGCTTCTCAAGGATCTTTAAAGGTTATTTAAGGAAAATGAAAACAAAATTGTTAATAATGCTGGGAAAATTGTAAATGATTTTTTTATTTAAAATAATAAATTTAAGATCATATTTAAAAAGATTTAAAACGAAAATTTGATAATAAATAACAATTGAACAATTATAATCTGGAAAAGATTTAAAAATAATGTCAAATTTGAAAATATTTCAAAAAATTTTAAACAAAATGCATATTTTTAAAGATTTCAACAAAAAATGTAGAAGACTTTCCAGCCTTTTGAAAGGACTCAAAAGAATAAATTTTTTTATCAAAATACCTAGAAAACCCGAAAATGATTTTTTTATGAAACATTAATTTTGACAGAATATTTTTGTTTTAAATTTTCAAAAAATACTGAATAATTCTTAAGCATTTTTTTTAATCTCACAGGATTTTCGAAAAATTATAGGAAAAATTTGAGGTCCAAGATGGTTTTTTTAACACAAATTTTCAAGAGAATATTTAAAAATATTTTAGAATAAATTTTGGTGTGTAAATTAATGTTTCTGACTTAAAATTTATTAAAGTAATATATATTTTTAAATTTATAAATTTTTTGATTAATTCAATTCGCAGCATTAAAAATGACAGCGTGTATTTCCATTTTTTTGTAATCTTTGTATAAAAGTTAAAACAGTTTTATTTATAAGTTAAACGGCTTTTAATTAAAAACATTTCATTTAAAAAGTATTAAAAGCTTTTGTTTTATGCGTATAAATTAGCGACCGTTTAAATTAAAAAAGTTTTAAGCTTTAATTTAAAAATTTTTAAATTCATTGTCATAAATATTTGTCACCCTAGGTCAAAAAATAAAAATGTTTTCGCCACAAAACCTATACATTCCTGCTAATTCGTCTAGTTATAAATTCTTGTAGTTATCCTTTTTTTGTAAATTATTTTAGTAAATAAAAACTACAAACAAATACAGCAATTTACAACAACAAAAAATGAAAAAAAGTACAAAATTCGTCCAAATAATAGAACAAAGTTATACTTTCCTATAATTTTGGGTTAGTTTTAGCTTTTGAATTTAGTTTGAGTTTTTGGTACTTTTTTGTACAAAATTTTCGACCCGAGAACCTCATCGAATTCAACTTGGAACTCTTTAATAATGATTTTTTTTCTCACCTGGCAGGGACTTTCAAGTTCAGTGAAATGAAGAGGACAATCAGCCGGCCTTCCCAAAGGAACTGGTCCTTTATTTGTTGGAGGAGCATCTACATCTGAACTCTGATCGTTTTCGTCCACGTTACTAGGAATCGGCCCAGCGACATTTTTACCCAACCAGTTGTTTGGAAATTCACTATTTCGTAGAAAAAATGAATAACAAGATTTTAAAAAGACATTTGGAAATTATTATATCATATATTATTCTAATATAATAATATTATGTACTATATAATATGTAATATAAATATTAAATAACAATTTACAATATTTCAGAATCATTGTGATATATTATTTTAGTTTTATTATGAAATGAAATTTTTACCTAACCAGTTGTTTGGAAATTATTATATATATATATATCATTTATTATTTTAATATAATAATATTCTATTATAGATAGATTTATTTCTCACATGTACATCCTTTTTGGACATTTATATATAATAGAAACCCGGTTACGAAAGATACTTTAGAAATAATATTTTTCCTAAATCTTACTTAACAAATACCTTAATTGAATAATGCTACTTGTTCACAATATAATATATAATATAGAACCAGTGTTATGGAAATTCACTATTTCCTAGACGAAATAAATAAAAACATTTTTGGTCTGTGCCTTTTGTCTAAAACTGCTATTGTTAATTAAAAAGAATTAAATTTTAAAGAATATTTACAACATTTAAAGAAAACGTTACATTAGCATTTTTGGCGGGAAATTGTTTCTTTTAAACAAAAATGATTCACTTTCAAAGAAGATTTACAATTTGGAACATTTTTTTTAAATCTTATCGAGTTTTTCGACAAAAATGGTATTTTAATATAAAAAAACATATAATTCTTCATACTTTCACTATTTTTCAGATTATGATTTAAATGGAATTATATTCAACATTTCTCTAATTCTATTTTTTTGTTCTGTTGACGTTTTATACCAGAAAGCGGTATTTTTAGAAAAAAAGCATTAGATTTAAAAGAAAAATTCTTCGGTACAATTTTAGTTTAAGTCAGTGCTACACATATTAGTGTTTTTCGTCTAAAACTGCTATTGGCAATAATAATTTATTGGATTTTAAAGAATATTCACAATAATTGAAAAATATTTAGTCTTTTTAACTGGAAGGCCCCTGGAAGCTTTCTTAAACATTTTCGAATTTTTATTTTTAAAGACTATATATAGAAGCAGAATTTCATTGCGCATCTTTTTTCCCTAAGGCAAAAAATTACAGCTTTTTTTAGTTTTCTAATTAAAACCAAAAAACTGGCTTTTTTGTACAAAAATTAATTTTGATTCGCTTTTAACTTCAACTCGTGCTCATTCGGTCAGCTTTAAAGATTTTTGAATAAAATTTTTAGGAATCGTAGTTTGAAATGTCCTGCGACTGGTAGAGCAAAATTAATTAAAAAATTTATTTTAAAAAATTAAAAAAAAATTTTCTGATGTCTGGCGCTTATCGGACTTCTCTAACTTCCAGCGTTTCGTTTATCGAGCGAATTTTGAGCAACAAAAAACTTTTAGCGACAAAGTTGTTGACAAAGTTTTTTGGACAATTTTAGCCCAATCGAATTGATATCCAAGAAATTATGAACGTCTCAACTGCATAGCGGCTAGTCAATTCACGCGTGGGCTGTAGCGAGAGTCTCAAGACCCGATTTGTAATAAAGTTCACAGGCGCAAAAAAAATAAAAATTAATCAAGTAATCAGGTAGTATCAAAGTATTATGCATAAATAAGTAATAATATGCTCTATTACAAAAGGAATAAAAAATAAATTTACTTTCTCGATGCTACACTTTTTCAATTCCATGAATTTAAAGCATTAAAAAATTCTCGGAATTAAGAATGCGTTGAATCTAAACCATTAGAGGTTTATGTTTTCTTTTTGTACAGTTTGCCTTAAAAATAAAAATCAATCTATTTACATGATATTAAATGTATAAATTATTTTACATAATGCACTAATATTTATTTATGCATAGTACTATGATATTGAGGTCAGTCTGTGGGTTGAGACTGATTCAAAAACAACAAACTAAATAGGAGAGGGAAACTAATTTACAAAAGGAAAAGCCAAGTAATTTAAAAATGAAAGTGGATGATTTATTGCTAATGCTATTTACATAGGAAATTCGCGTCTTATTCTAGCCGTATGGGTATTGGAAGTTTTAGGCTCAAGATATAGTGGAGTATCGCGTACCTTGGATTTGTAAAAAATCTAATAGGGGATGCGAGTGTGGTGGGTGGTCCAATTGTGGGCACGGTGATGGAGACTGTGTGCCAGTCGGGAGGAATCAACAGAGATCCTGGTGGGGGGGGGGGGGCTCCTTGGTTTGCGTCTTCTTTGAGTAGAGAGGCCACGGAGATGTAACTTGGGTCGAAGCCCGGGGAGTTCTGGGGACTGTGTGTCAGTCGTGAGGATTCAAGTGAGATCCAGTTGGAGGGAGGGGGGTGCCCTTGGTTTGCATCTTCTTCGCTCGGGCAAGGGTTTGAGCGGAGAGGCCAGGGAAATGTACCTTGGGCCGAAGCCCGGGGAGATCTGACTTCTGGGTCTCGCGAACTGTACTTTTATGAGCTTTGCTTCAGCTGCGGCGCAGCATTCACGACGTAGCGAGTGGGGGTTTACTAGCGAGAATCGTTTTGGCGATGTTGTTGTGAGAGGATTTCGCGCGATTGGCTTACTCTATGCCAAATGACAGGTGAAGTTAGGATGCTCAGACGACGAAAGAAAGAATCATGGATGATTGCTAAATATAAGTCATGGTTATAAATATTATTTATAACCATGAATATAATTTAGGGGACATCAATATTACCTGATTACTTGATTAGTTTTCATTTTTGGCGCCTACGAACTGTGTTATAAATGGGATCTGAGACTCTCGCTACAGCCCGCCTGCGAGTCGTCTAGCCGCTATTGACTTGAAACGTTAATAATTTCTTGAATGTCAATTCGATTGGGCTAAGATTATCCAGAAAACTTCTTTGTACTGTCGTAAACAAGTTTCTCGCTTAAATTTTTGCGTATGAGGTAAGAGATGCGAAATGACATTCTATACCTAGAAATAGTCTTTAAAAATCAAAATTCAAACATGTTTCTGAAAGCCTCCAAGGGTTTCTCCACTCCCAGCGAAATAAGTTTATGCGCCCTTCTTCGAGAGTGGAAATTAGGAGGGGGGAAATGAGGGATATGGAATTAGGGAAAGTGAGGGAAAGCGAGGATAGGAAATGAAAGGTGGAAAAGTAGGAGAATTGAGGATAAATAAGGGGAAGGAAAATAGGGAAAATAAAGGTCAGTTTGGGGAGGGAAATAGAGAGCAAATTAGAATGGCAGAGGAGGAACGGAAAGTGAAGGTAATAAGGGGAAATGAGATAGGGAAACATGAGGGGGTAGGTGGAAAAAGGAGGAGAGGATGAGCGAAAATAAATAAAGGAGTATTAGCAGAAATTATAGGATGAAAAAGTAGAGGAATTGAGGGAAAATAAGTGGAGAAGAATCGAAGGAAAACAATGGGAGAGGAAGTGGAGTAATGAGGGGAAGGGAAGTGAGGAAAGTAGAAGTAGGGGATATGAGGGAAATAAGATAATAAGAAGTAAGGAGGGAAATAGGAGAGGTAATTGAAGGGGAATGGTGTGATATGAGGGGAGGGGAAGTAGGAGATATAAGTGAAGGGGAATGGTTTGATATGAAGGGAGAGAAAGTAGGAGATGTAAGTAAAGGGGAATCAGAAGAAATCATGGAAAGGAAAACTGGAAAAATTGAGGGTAAATGAGAAGAGCGCAGGTAGAGCAAGGAACAGGGAGATTAGGGAAAAGAACTATAGGAAATGATTGGAAGAGAGAGGACTAGTGATGGAAGCGAAGGGAGGACTATTTAGATAGTGCGTGTAAGTAGGGGAGGGAAATGATTTTTGGGGAAGATAAGAAGGGGAAGGGGAGTGTAGAACGTGGAAATGAGGAGAGGGGTAATCAAGGAGGAAGAAGTAAGAGAAGGGAGGGATTGCGAAGAGTAATGTGAGGAAAGGGGGAGTATAGTAGGACAATGAGAAAGAGTAGGAGGAATACGAGGAGGAAGAGGCAGATGAGTAGGAGGAGGGAAAAGGAGGAGAAAGAGGAAGATGAGGAGTAAGAGTAGAAAGAGAAGCGGAACGAGGAGAAATAAGAGAATGGGGAGTACCTGGAGGAAGAGGAAAAGAAAGAGGAAGATGAGTAGGAGGAGAAACTGAACAAGGAAGAAAATGAGTAGGAAGTGCCAGAAAAGATAAGGCAGTGTGGATGAAGAGAAGTAGGAGAAGGAAGAGAATAGAAAGGGGAGATGAGGAGATGGAAGAAGAGCACGAGGAAGATGAGGAAAAAGGAGTGAAAACAGAAAGAGGAGGAAAAGGAGGAGGACTACAAGTAGAAGGAGGAGTAGGAGGTGGAAGAGGAGGAGAATAAGGGGAGGGAGATGGGTAGAAGGAGGAAGAGGAGAGGAGGAGAAAAAGTAGATGAAGTAAGAGTAGGAGTAGGAAGACAAGCAGCAGGAAGAGGAGAGGAGGAAGAAACGCAGGAGGAGGAAGAGAGGGTAGAGGAGTAGGAGGAGAAAAAAGAGGAGTAAGAAGAGGTGGAGGAAGAGGAGCAGGAAGAGCAAGAGTAACAGTTGAAGGAGAAGTAGAAGGAAGAGGTCAGAGAAGGAGGAGGAAAAGGGGAAGAAAAATGAGGAGGAAGAGGATCGGAGAAGGAAGAGGAGAGGAGGTGGAGAGGAGGAAAAGTAATAGGAAAAGAAATAGTAGGAGTAGGTGAGGAGAATAAAGAGGAGTAGAAAAAGGGAGAAGAAGAGGAGGTAGATGAGTAGGAGGATAAAGGATGAGTGAGAATTGGGAGAGAAGGAGGAAGTGGAGGACGTGTAGAAGGAGATGGGGTAGATTGGAATGACTCAATTAACGTCTTGATAGGCTACGAAACCCTTTTTTGGACTAATTAAAAAATGCAGTCTAATTTTACGCCTACCTGTTCTTGTCATGTTTGTTTTGCGATCCTGGATATCCGGCTGGATACCACGTGATTTCTTGGGAATATAATTGCTGTTTGGGATTCGGTGGCTGCGTAGAGAGAGCATTTTTTAATACACTATGACCATCCACCCCTCTCGTGAATGTCCCATGTCTCGTGTGTGGAGATGGTGTACTATACAAAAGTGGATTGAACCGGAAGTCGTAAACTGGCGTCGTTTTCGAAGTAGGGATATGAGCTGGCGCTATTGCCAGAATTCCACCACCCGCCACCGCTGACCACTCTAAACTACTTCGCTTCTGATACTCTAGGAAATACAAGGTTGCCATCGCTACAAGACTGAAAGAGATAATATTCAAATATAATGAAAAAAACCTTCTCTCATAATCACAGGAGTCACAGCGATTCAGTAGCTTAGTTTTAGGTCAAAAAGGGGGATTTCTTTCAACAAGAAAAAAAGGAATTTGGTTTATTATTAAAAACCTTTTATATCGTTTGGGGCCGTTTAAAAAATACGTTGTCAATTTTAGTCTATTACTGACCGTCCCAGCGATTTTTACGGTAATAGCGGAATGATAAGAAAATAAATTCATTTAAATAAAATTAATGTATTCTCTACGAAAAAAAAGAATCTTTAACCTAAGAAAAATGAATTTGCAAGCAATAAAAATTGTTTTTCTACAATGAAAGATACATTTTTTAAACAAAAGAATGAATTTCAAATAAAACAGTTGAATTTACGACCAAAAAGACTAGTTCAACAAAATAGTTTAAATTTCAGAATAACAATTAAATTTGGACCGAAATACTTGAATTTTCAACATATAAAGATTTATTTTGAAGCAAACGGTGACATTTTTAAACAAAAAAAAAAGAATAAAATTGAACCAAAAACAGTTGCATTTTAAAACAAATAGTTGAATTTTCAAGAAAAAAATAAAAGTTTTCAACAAAATATATAAATTTCCAATTATAAAATATAAGTTTCTAACCAAAAATGAAATTGTTCTATTTTTAGTTTAAAGGATTATTTTTAAACAAGAAAAAATAGATTGTTATCAAAGTAGCTCAACTTTAAACGAAGTAGTTGATTCTCAATCGAAAAAGATGAGTTTTTAACCAAATAGTTAATTTTCAAATAAAAATATTAATTTTCAAAAACAAAATTAGTTTTCAACCAAATATTAAAATTTTTAGTTAAATCGTTGAACAACAACTAAAAAACATGAATTTTTTACAAAACTATCCAATTTTTGATACGAAAATATGAACTTTCAACGGCATAGGTAATTTTCAACCAAATAGTACAATTTTGAACTAAAATTGTGAATCTTCAAAAACAAAAGAAATAGCAGTTCATATTTCAAAATGTTAATTTGAAATTAATAAGAGATGAATTCAACCAAAAAAGACGAATTTTCAACCAAACTGGAAGCTCTTACGCGCGCTACCCACTACTTTCAATGTAATTATTCTATTTGGAAATTAAGTTCAAGAAAATACCACGATAATCATTTTTACTTTAATAACTTCTATTTTTACACGACTTCGCATGGGTACCATATAATAATAATTCTGGTAAATTCAACAAATAACCTAGAAAAGAGGCATCACAAAGACAATCTTAGTTAACTTTGTAAACAAATTTGATAATACCCAACATTCAATATGTTTATGAAAATTGTTTGAATGATTAATAATTATTATAAATCTACAAAGTAACTTTGAAAATGATCATCGAAAGACATGTGAGTTCATTCCGTAAACAAATTATGTCTCTTCCTTGAAAAATAGCTAAGCTATAAATATGTTGATAAAATTTTTTAAATATTTAATAGTTGTAGATTTTCAAAGCATCAGAGAAAAAAAATCAACGAAAAGATATTTTTAGATAATTGTGGTAAAAAGTGAAACCTACTCGTAGAAATAAAAGCAAACTCTCAATTTTTCAATTGAAATTCTTTCGATAATTAAGAGTTCTTGTAAATTTACAAAGCAACATAGAAAATAATCATCGAATGGACATTCCTAGTTGATTTGGAAAACAAATTAACTCGTAGGATAAACGTCAAACTCTTAATTTTTTAAATAAAAGTGTTTAAATAACTAATAGTTCTCGTAAATTTGTAAAGCAATATAGAAAAGAGTCACTGGACAAATTCTTAGTCGACTCCGTAAACAAATTGACTTGTAGAAAAAAGGACAAACCCTTAATTTTTTATTTAAAATTCTTTAAATAATAAATAGTTCTTGTAAATTTGCAAAGTAACATAGAAAAAAGTAATCGGATAGACATTCTTAGTTTAGTTCGAAAACAAATTGATTCGTAGGGTAAAGCCCAAACTTTTAATTTTTAAATTAAAATTGTTTGAATAATGAATAGTTCTCGTAAATTTCCAAAGCAATATAGAAAAGAGTCACCGGATAGACATTCTTAGTCGACTACATAAAGAAATTGACTTGTAGAAAAAGGTCAAACT
>NC_046663.1:4990006-5023639 GCF_010883055.1 Belonocnema kinseyi | reverse complement strand
GCAAACTCTTAATTTTGTAATTAAAATTATTCAAATAATTAATAGTTCGTATGAATTTACAAAGCAATATAGAAATAAGTCATCGGATAGACATTCTTAGTTGACATCGAAAACAAATTGATTCGTAGAAAAAAGGACAAACTCTTAATTTTTTAATTAAAATTGTTTAAATAGTTATCAGTTCTTTTGTAAAGCCACATAGAAAAGGATTAGTTGACTCCGTGAACAAATTTTCTCTCGTAGAAAAAAGTTAAACTCTTAAGTTTTAATTAAAAATTGTTTAAATAAGTAATAGTTCTTGTAAATTTACAACGAAACATAATGAATTAAACTTATTCTTTAAAGAAGAGCCATTTATGAAAATTGTTTTAATAATTAAACTGTTTGAAGATTAAATAAATGCTAAAAGCCATAAACGAGCTCCACTCGATTTCGGCACAATCGCTGCAACTTAATCGCTAGGAATGTTTACATCCAATAATGTAAACAGATACCTCGAACGCGAGCTCGAACGTGTTTGTTTCACTTTTCTATCACTCTATGGGAAGATGAGACCACCTTTCAACTATAGGATATTTGAATCTTTATCCAAAAAAGATAAAATCTCCACGAAAAATACGACAGTTGATTTTTCAAACACAAAAAATATTTGTATTTGAAATTTAAAAAAATTGAATTCAACCAAGAAATATGAATTTAAAAAAAAATACCAAGAATTTGTAATTTTATTAAAAATGGATTAGTTAAACTTTCAATTTGAAAAATGAATTCTTAAACCAAAAGAAACGAATTTTCAATAAAATAATTACATTTTTAACTAAAGAGATTAAATTTTAAGTCTACAACAACAAAAAATGATTTTTAAGGAATTAGTTGAACTCTTAACCTAATAAGTACAATTTTCGAGCGAAAAAGATACATTAAATAATTTTTTAGTTAAAGATTCAAATGTTGTGTTGGAAATTCGTCTTTTTGGGTAAACAATTTAACCATTTTGGTTGTAAGATCCACTATATGATTAAGACTTAACTTTTTTTGTTAAAAATGTATGTTTTTGATTCGAAAATTAACCCGTTTTATAGCACATTTTATTTTAGCCTTTAAAATGACTCTTCTTGTTGGTAATTCATAATTTCGGTTTAAAAATTCAGAGATTTGATTGTCAATTCATATTTTTCAAGGGACACTCATTTCTTGAGTTGAAAATTGAAATATTTCGATGTTTTTTTTTCACTAAAAAATCTTTCTTGATTAAAAAATAAGCTATTTTGTAGAAACTCGTATTTTGCGGATGAATGCAATTGTTTTTGATTTACAATTAAAATCGCTCTTGAATTATTTTTATTTATAATTTCAGATTTAAAATTCAAATGTTTTGTTGGAAATTCATCTTTTTGGATTTAAAATTTAACTATTTTTGTAGAAAAATATACTATTTGATTGAGACTTAATTTTTGTTATTAAAAAATCATATTTTCGAAGATAACATTAAATTGTTTTGTAGAAAATTCGTATTTTGGACTTGAAAAATCTTTCCTGATTAGAGACTTATCTCTTCAGTTTAAAATTGAACTATTTTGTTAAATATTAAATTTTTGTTGTTTATCAAAATAATCAATTATTTCGGCATATCTGATTAAAAATTAACTTTCTAGTTGAAAATGTATATTTTGAGTTTCAAATTCAACTGTTTTGTAGAAAATAAGTCCTTTCGTTTAAAGATGCAACATTGGGTAGAACTTCTGCTTCTTCACAGAAAAATCTTTTTTTATTTAAAAATGAACTATTTTGTTAAAAAAATTTTTGTTTAGATGGATTCAATTGTTTTTTTATTAAAAATTAAAATCGCTTTTAGTTGAAATATCATATTTCAGGCGATAGTTAAATTTGTCGGTAAAAAAATCGTGTTTTTGGGTTGAAAATTCAATAATTCGGTTTGAAAATCAACTATTTTGTTGGAAAGACTGTTCTTTTAGATGAATTTAATTGTTTTAAATGTAAAATAATTGTTTGTGTAGAAACGTTAAATAATAAACGTTTTCTTGTGAATTAATATTCTTTGTTCAAAAATTTATTATTTAAGTTGAAAATTCAACTCCTATGTTGACAATTCTTTTTTTTCATGAATTAAATTGTGTTTTAATGTAAAGTAAAATATATTTTTTGTGGAAACATCTTCTTTGGTGAAAATAAATCTTTTCGATTGAAAATGAATCTTTTTGGAAGAAGATTCAACTATTTCGTTCAAAAATAGTCTATTGTGTTGAAAATGCAAAATTCTTAATTGAAACATCAGGAATTCAAAGCGTTTAAATTTAAATTTATTATTATTATCGACATCAATTTTTATAGCTTTTATTCACTTATTTTGTCGAGAATCTCCTTATTACCAATATATTTATATTATTTTTATAATTTATTTATCTTTTGAGTTTAGTTTCTCAATTAAATCTTTATTAATTTCTTCGCTGTCGACGTTGGACCTTTTGGAAGCTTCTTATTTTCTAATTTCTTAAATTTATGATTACGATTCTTAAAAAATGAATCGAAACCATTCATAAGGGGGAGAATAAGGTCAAAAATTGGGTCAAAATTCCTGATTTTAAGGCGGAAAAGAAGAAAACAGAGGACGGGCTGTGATCCCTGTAATTAATTTTGATTAAAAATACTTTTTAGATTATTTTAACAAATAAAAATTTACCAAAACGCCATGATGAGAATGAGAATAACGATGATGATCTGAATGAATTTATTGCTGCAGAGAAGCTCCTCGTCCCTCTCGAAACGCTTGGATTTTCCTGGGATGGATGATTTCGGGTTGATGGGGGACGAGTACTTGCTACTGGATATGCTAGATACTGTACTAATCGAACTCTTAAGACTATCTCCTCTCTTCAATTTCGCCAGTCGCTTGTTAATTCTTTCCAACTGGTCTATCCTCGTTTCCAAACTATCTGTCACCTTGCAGAGTTCCTTCACCGCCCCAACGTTCTCCATGAATATCCTCTCCTTGTTCACCACCAGGAAGTTCTCTATCCTCTGTCCATTCGGAAGAACGATATCTCCTGCTGGAAGGACAGCTTCCGGTAAAATCTGTTGCACTTCCTGCGCTATCACGCCCGTATCTTCTTGCGATCTTGCACCTAGACCCGAATGAAGTGCGAATTCCGGGGCGTATCTGTAACGAACTACTCGGAGCTGCTGGACATTCCTCAGCTGCTCGCGAGTGTCCACTTCCTGGACATTTTGCTTCGCTCTGGCATCACTGGGCTGAACTATGTGTCCCGTGACCTTCATGTTGCCGTGGACGACCAAAGCTTCATCAGGCCTGTCGGTGTTGATTCCAACCCGACCTGCATGATAGACACTGTCAGGTGCAGCTCCTCGTTGCCAACCACCCTCAGCACCAACTCCACTTCCTTCAGACTCAAACTGTCCAGGATTACTGGCCTGATGACACAAAAATATTGCAATTTTCAAATACTAGAACCTCGGTTTATTATATTTTAATTTGATCGATCATTTATTATCCCGATGATAATACAGATTTCCTATATCTTATATCTATGAAACTTTAGAGAAAACCATGCAATATGACATGTCTGTGAAGAAAGATTCTTCTTTCGATTTTTCTAGTAGCTTAGTGGGTAGATCACCCTACCGGCAATTGGGAGACCTGGGTTCGATTCCCAGCGGAGCGAACGAGAAGGATCTTTTTTCAAAGGTAAAGTTTAATTAAAATTTCTTTAGAAGAACAACAGATGCTGAATTTGAGCGGTATCTCAGATCTTATGGTGTATAGATATCTATTTTCACGTAGTGTGATAAGTATCTCATCTGATCGATCATTTATCATCCCGATGATAATAGAGATTTCCTACATCTTATATCTATGACTCTTTAGAGAAAACCTTGCAATATGGCATGTCTGTGAAGAACGATTCTTCTTTCGATGTATCTAGTAGCTTAGTGGGTAGATCACCCTACCGGCAACCGGTAGGACAATTGCACATATTTAAACTCTGAATATTGATAGTATTTTCGGGTCATTAGAGCAATGTTAATTATAAATAGCAGTAAATGTAAAATCATTTTAATAAAAATATTATACTAATATCTAAAATTATCCACTATCATATTTCTTGTTAATATTAATATGAAATTTTAATTTCTTCCCAATACTAGTCAGGAATGGAACTACGTCGTCATCGCCGTACCATCGCCGAGTCGAAATCATCGTCGAATCTTAAGTCGATTTCGGCCACAATTATTATGCTTTAAAAATATTTTATTTATCATAATTTGAGTGAATCCTGACAAATATTTTCCGAATTTGCAAGATATGAAAATCGATGTCAAAACGACGTCATTTCGACTTGTAAAATACTTCAAAGTCAAAAAGATGTGAAAGTTCATTTTCACATACAGAATAATTATTATCAATAGTTCAATATTTTTAAGTTTGATTTCATTCCCTATTACCTATTGAAAGTCCATATGTTTCTGAAATAAAATGCTATGATGTCTGTTACTTCATTTAAAGAATGAATTCCATGTTAAAACAACGTGGTGACAGCATTTCATAATTCATTCTCGAATAATGGTGATAGTTCTATCATCTAAAATAAATGAATATTCATAATTAGTGATCATGAACATAAATTTCTTCGAATTGCTTGAATATTGACAAATTCATAATTTCCAAATTCAAAGTGCCCGCCCAATTGCACTACGCAATCCTACTGCGCAATGCGCATAAAAGTGATACTCAGTACTAGTACATGATCCAAGAAAACATGGTCCCGCCAATTCGATGCTCAAATACGTTCGACTTAGAGTGACTTGGAGTGAACCGACGCCCCCCTCCATACTCACTACATTGGCGCGAATTGAAGGGGAAGCCAACTGCCGCACTCGATCCAAGATGTCAGAAAGGTTGGGTGCCCTAGGGTGCCGAATCTGATTGGTTGACTTTTTTTACTTGCGCCTGGCAGGACCATGCTTTTTTGGATCATGGTACTATGATCTAGATCATGCCCAATACGGCAGCTACGCCCGCGAACCTCCGTTTCGCCGTGTATATTGTCGCCTGCTAGTTTGCTTTTACATTTTTAAGAAAAAGAAGTGATGAAATAATCTCTGGCCACCCTGACAATAATTCATCTAGCGTCGAGGAGTCTGACGAAGAAAGCCTGAACAAGGAACCTCCATCAAGAAGACCGGTATAAATCAACACTATTTGATCTGGCCATGCTTGCACGGGCAAGCATGCTCATTGCATACACCGTGAAAAATATTTCTTGTAATTTTACCACTTTCAGAGAGGGTTATAATATTTACTATTGCCAAAGAAGCGTATTTACGGAAAAAATGAAAAACTACCTTCAGTTTGTAATTTCACATTTAGGTTATGCGACATTGCAGTTCATTTTAGAAAAGTACCAATGAGTTGTATATTTGTAGATGATGGTACGTCGATATGACAACCATTTAGACGTCGATTCGACAATTAAATCGACGTCGATTTCGGTGACAAATAATCGTCGAATCGACGAAAATTTCGACCTTTTTTCGACGAAAAAAAAGTCTTCTCAACATCGAATCGACGATTCGTTCCTGACTGGGATAGTTCCTAATTAATGGCGTTGCCGTACTACCCAATAGGCGTATAAATAATGTAAAATCTAAAAATACGCTATTAATATTAATTGGATATTCGAATTAAAAATCTGAATGTAATTAAAATAATAAAATTTCAATTGAAAAATTGGACAACTTACCCTGACAATTATCCTCTCAGAAGCGTGAGCTACGACCTGATAACTCGCTTGATCCGCAGTGTGAGCGTGCAAGCCAACAACCAGATGAAAATATCTCTGATCCGGATTTGGTTTTCCCTTCTTCCTCATATTATTGCTCGTCGTTTCACTAAAGTGCAAACGGCCTACCGTCACCTTAGTGACGCGTTCGCCGCCCAATTCCACCCTGAAACCAGCTCTAATTTAGGGTAATGAATGAACTGATACTAGTTGACAAGAGCCTAACGAATTTTGCAAACAAAAATGCCAAAACGGTATTCATTGTCTTTAGAAAATGTCAATCAAATTAAAATAACTTGGATGTTTTCAATAAAAATTAAACTATAAAGGTAGAATAGAGCAGGGCGGCCGCAAAAGTTAATTTTCAAAATTCCCTGACTTTCTTAACCATTTATATAATTTTAAATAAATATAATAGAGGATGGAATGAAACAATTTAAAAAATCAGATTTATATATTTTTAACTTATTATTCTCCGGGCGGGCACAGCCTAATTTACTTGAAAAATTCATAGATAACTTTATTAGACTTCATTATAATCAAAATTAAATTTAAAAGAATTCAAATTGATTGGAAAACATGTAAGAAATCCAAAAAAATGTCATTAATCCTATCTAAAAAAAAACGGGTATGACGATATGTCTGGAAAATCTCGCAATTATTGTTATTAAAAACCTGATTGGTTTTTCTTTACTTGAAATTGTTTTCAATTTA
Source organism: Belonocnema kinseyi (assembly GCF_010883055.1). NCBI lineage: Eukaryota > Metazoa > Arthropoda > Insecta > Hymenoptera > Cynipidae > Belonocnema > Belonocnema kinseyi. Next base: position 5,017,106 of record NC_046663.1, on the reverse strand, counting down.
AAATTAAATCTACAAATAATCCCCTTCAATAAGAAAAGATCACAGAAAATCTTTTGCAAATTGAAAAACACTTGTGCTTTATAAATAATCTTGGGTGGTTAAATAATTTTTTATTTTTTAGAATATTAGAAATTTTACACAAAAATAATCAAGTGCCGCCATTTTAACAATTTAATGTTAAGTTTGCTTCTTATATCAGAAATGGGTATTTTTAATAATTAATAATTAGATTAAACAAAAGATCATTAAATTGATGATTTTTGTTCGAAATATAAAAAGTTACAATATCAAAGAATTTTTATTAAAAAATCGTTGGATTTAAAAAAAGTTGAATAGTTTTCAAACAATTTTAAGTTACGTTAACAGATTTAGAATTTTTAAATTATTTTTAATCAAGATTTAAAATTATTGAATCGGTTATTTTAAACAGACAAAATTGGGTCTAAAAGAAGATTCACAATCTTAAATAACTTTTTTTATGTTGTTCGTTTTACCTAAAATGGTCATTGTTAATATAAATCATTACAAAATATTATATATTAATTCCGAGTGAATTTAGAGGAACCCAAGTGAAATAAAAAAATTTCAAAGTATTTACAAGGATTCATGATCCTTGAAACCCTGACAAATCATACATTTGTTTATAAATAATTGAATTAAAATCCCTTAAAAAATTAAAAATTTTATGAAATATGATAATTCTTGAAATCCTGGAAAATTTATTAAGACACCTTCAGAGCTTTTAAAATCCCTTAAAATCGATTTTTAAAATAACTGAAGGCCTTAGAAGTCACTTTGATTTATTTCAATCTCTTAAAAGTGCCTTGGAATCTTTTGAAATAATACTAAAATATTTGAAGTCATTTGAAAGCTCTTCAAATTATTGAAAAGAATGAGAAATTCCTTGAAATATCTTTAAATTGTCTCAAATATTTAAAAGTATTTGATATATTCTGAAATTCTTTGCAAATTTTTAAAGCTGTCGAAACTACCTCCGAATTTAAAAAAATGTCCTGAAATATTTGAAATCCTTTAAAATTATTTCATATTATTGAAATATGTTTCAAATACTCGAAGATTTTTAAAATGCTTTGAAATTCCTTCAAATTACTAAAATCAATTAAAATAGCCTTGGAATATTCTAAAATATCCTGAAACCTTTAGAATTATTTAAAATCTTTGGGCAAATTTTTAAATATTTAATAAGCTCTTAAAATATTTAAAATTCTTCGAAAACCCTCATTTTTGTGAATAATGCCTTTAAAATTCACTAAAATATTATAAAATCCCGTGAAATTACATCAAATCTGGTATCTCCTGAAATCCTGGAAAATAAAATACCTTGAAAGCTTTTAAGATTCCTTAAAATCATTGAAATCCTAAGAAATGTTGTAAAATCCCTTGGAATCTTTTAAAATATCCCTATGAAACTTTCTTCAAATCCCTTAAAAACATTAAAATCCTTGGAAATTTCTTTAAAAAATTTTAATCTCATGAAAATGCGTTGGAATCTTTAAAAATGTCATCAAATCTGTCAAATTCTTTAAAATCCGTTCAAATTATTTCAATCATTTAAACATTCCTTAAAATCTTTTAAACTATCTTGAAATATTTGAAAATATTACAAATTTTTAGAAATAATTTTAAATCCGTAAATTGATGGGAATAAATTCTTTGAAATCCATTAAAATATTTAAAAATTCCGTATTAAATAAAATTTGATATTTTCTAAGATTCTGGAAAATTTATGAAAATACCTTAAGAACTTTTAAAATCCCTTAAAATCATAAAAATCCTCAGCAATTTTATAAAATCATTTGGAATCTTTTAATATACATCAAAACCGGAATAAAAATAAGTATAAATTCCTGAAATCATTCAAAACCAATCTTTGAAAATCCCTTAAAACTTTTGAAAGCTCTTGAAAATTCCTGAGCATTTTTTAAATATCCTTAAATATTTTGAAACCCCTTGAAACTTTCTAAACCTCTTGAACTTTTATAAAGCTCCTGAAAATTCTTTGGGAGTTTTAAAAATAGCCTAAAATCTTTTTCATCCTTCGGAAAATGGTATCTTCTCGTTATTGAAATCTATTAAAAATTCTTTAGAATATTTTGAAATGCCCTAAAATTTCTCAAATCTTTTGAAGTTTTGAAAATGCCCTAAAATATTTCAAATTATTTGAATTTTAAAAGATACCCTAAAAATTTTTTTGATCATTTGTAATAATTTCAATTTATTGAATTCTATTTAAAAATTTTTCGAATTTTTTAAAATATCCTAAAAAATTACAAATTCATTGAAATCATTTTAAACTTTTTAAAGGTGGTGAAAATTTTTTAACATTTTTGAAAATACCTTAAATATTTCAAGTACTTGTAAATATTTTTTAATGTCTTCATATTTTTGTAAACTCTTAAAATTCTTTGGAATTTTTAACAAGGAACATAAAATCTTTAAAATCATTTGAAATGTTTCGAAATCCATTAAAACTTTTCAAAGCCTGTTAAAATTCCTTGAAATTTCTAAAAACTGTCCGAAACTATATAAAATCCTGTAGAATAATTTCAATTGATTGAATTCTATTAAAAATTCCTTGGCTTTTTTGAAATGCCCTGAAATATTTCAAATTCTTTAAAATCTTTTGAAAACATCTGCAATTTTTTATAGCGAATGAAGATTGCTTAGAATTGGAAAAAATGTCCTAAAACATATCAAATCCTTGTCAATCTTTTTAGATTTCTTGTTACTTTTTCAACTCCTTCAAAATTCTTTGGAAATTAAAAAAAATACCCTCAAACCTTGAAAATTCATTGGAATATTTAAAAAATACTCTTACATTTTTGAAATCATTCGAAAGTTTTCGAAATTGCTGAAAACTTTTGAAAACTTGTGAAAATTCTTTGAAATTTTTAAAAAATGCCCAAAAATATATGAAAAACTTTGGAATAATTTCAATTTATTGAATTCCATTCAAAACTTCTTGAAATATTTTTGAATTCCCAGAAATATTTCAAATTCTTTAAAATCTTTTGAAACTTTTTAAAGCCAGTGATAATTCTTTAGAATTTTAAAAAATTCAGTTCTTTGGAGTAATTTAAAATTATGGGAATATATTAAAAAATTCTAGGAATCTTTTAAATACCTTGAACATTTTTAAAGTTTGTGAAAATTTCTTGAAATTTTTTGGATACTCTAAAATCCTTTAAAATCCGTTGAAATATTTAAATCTATTAACATTTTTTGGAATCTTTTAACATATGATTAAATATTTGTTTCTAAATTTAGGAAAACTAAAAGTAACGGTTGTGGCAGTCGTGATTATTCTTAACTGTTGCTTCTAACAGAAATTCCCCGACTTTTGCCATTTTTGTTCAAAATCCCTGTCATTTTTTTTCGATTTTCAGATTTTTTCTGCCCCGCGGCCACCCTGTACAGAAAATAAAACCAAATAACAAATGATTTCTCAAGAAAGTACTATTTTACTCACACCACAGGATGAAAAGGTTTTTTGCTTCTGTCGCTCTGACTTTGTTCGACTCTAATGGTTTGAGTTGGAGATTCCACTTTGACGCCATAGAAATGGAGTTGAAAACTGCTAATTTTTTTAAGACCTTCGCCCGTCCTGACGAAGACAGCCTCACCTTGAAGCTGAGCATGACAGGTAATCTAAAATATTACAGAAAATGTTGCCTAATATATTATTAATTATATAAAATATTGATATATTTATTAATTATTCCCAGATGACAATCGTGCGACGCACTCTTCAAGAACGTATGCGACTCGCACGATGCGACCCATATCGCACGCAAATGACAAGCACATTCCGCGATTAAGTGATGGGTAAGTAATTGCGTGCGTGCAAAATGAGGCTCATTCAGCCATCACTCATGTTATTTCGTCGTTGTCCTTACTGAATACATATACACTAGGGTGGCTCAAAAACGCTTTTTTGTTTTAGAGGGCAACGATCCCCCCCTTTATTTTTTTCAAATTCGAAAAAAGAAATTCCCTAATTTTTAATTTTTTTATTTTAACAGGTGCCGGTTTTGACTTTAAGCTTCCCATGTAAAATGTATGGGGAAAAATCACTTTTTTTAGTTTATGGTATAATTTTTTAGGGTTTGAAGAAATGTGACGGGAAAGTGTGGAGGGCTGTAGAGAATTATCCAACCAAGAACTTCATGTATTAGACACATGGATTTGACACCCCTACACACCCCCACAAGAAGCTGAAAAATACCCTTAAAACAAAAAATGTTAATTCTTCATGAAATCGACCTTTTGAGCACTGTTCCGGTCTTTTTTCCACCTTAAAATTATTTATTTTGGTCTAGTGGAATATTTATTATCATTAATTAATTAATTTTCAATTAATAAACAAATGAAATTTGTTTAAATAATTTCTTTTCGAAAATTTGTTTTCCTGAAAATTATTAGTCTACTGGAATATTTAATAACATTAGTTTATTAATTTCCAATTGTTTAAACTAATGGAATATGTTTAAATAATTTTTTTAAGTTGTTTTTTCCCTAAAAATTCTTACTATTGGTCTAGTGGAATATTTATAAACATTAGTTTATTAATTTCCAACTATTGAAACAAATGGAATTTGTTTTAATAATTACCTTTCGAATTTTTTAAAAATAAAAATATTACACTAGACTAATAGTAAAAAAATTTAGAGGAAGAAACGAATTTTCGAAGAAAATATTATTTAAACAAATTCCATTTGTTTAAATAATTGAAAATTAATTAACTAATGATAATAAATAGAGAGATAAATAAAGATTCTAATGGATCGAGTCAGATGCACGATCAGTTGGCGCAGGCGCTGACCTCGCTTACGGGTGTCTTTGGAAATTTAACGATACCAAGAGCTGAAAATGTCCAAACGGCTATGGCAGATTTAAAAACAGTGATTCGAGATCTTAAAGAGTGTCGGAAAGCACACTCGAAGGATGGCGCTTTGAAGTGACTGCTGATCAAGATGGCCATGATTGTCGATTTTCCGTCATTTGTACAGGAGTTCAAGTCAACCTTTACCAATCAACGAAGCATGAGTGAAAAACTGAGGGCCATGATGGCGCGAACACAGGGATATACAGAAAGTTTCCAGGATTATTTCTTGGATAAAGTTTGGTTGTGTCAGGAATTGAACCTTTCCATGACAGAATTCCGAGATGAACTAGCGAGTGGTCTTTGGTGTCGCGAAACGACCAACTTTATGCTTAGCCGAAACTTTGAAAGCACGGACGAAATGCTGCAAGAACTGGTGCGATTTGAGAAGATTGACAGCGGAAGGAAATAACGGATTGATGAGAAGAGAGGAGGGAAAACTTTTCAAGCAAGAGAGGGATGAGGTAAACCAACGATACAAAAGTCCAGGGAACCGCGACCAGAAGGAGCTGAAGAAGAAGAAACGCCATTACAGCGAAAAGAAAGGTTAGTTCGAAAATGTTTTAAATGTAATAAAGCGGGACATTTATCGCGTGAGTGTACGGAAAAAAGAAAGGAAATAGTCTGTTATTTATGTAAGGGTGTAAGTCATATTGCGTCGCGTTGCCCAAAACGCAACGAAGAAAAACGAGATAAGGAAAGTGTACAAACCGTACGAGAATTGAATATCGCGGACTCGATAGGAAAGTTTTTGAAGAAGTACAAGTAGGAAGTGCGAAAATGCAAGCGCAAATTGATATGGGTACTTCAGTAAGCACGATAAAAGCGACGACTATTTTACATGAGGATTTTACTATGAAAAGAGCAATGTCATTGTTAGGGGCATTTGGTGCTGGTGTTCTAAAATCACCAGGTATAATTAATGAAATTTTGAGTTTCGAGGGTGTTAAGAATAGTTTATTATTATTTTTTTTGTAACACAATTTAAGTTTCTATCAACTGAATTTAGCGCGATTTAGAGCGATATGGAAGTGCGACTTTCGAGCGATATCGATTAAGAATGAATGTGCGATATGAGGAGAGAGATGAAAATGTCCGGCAGTGCGTAGTTCGAGCGAGCGTGGTAAAGGTGATTGAGTGAACGAATTAGGAACAAACGATTGTCCCTTATGTAATACTATTGACTTTTGTTGTCAATTAGAGTACTCAGTTTTTAACTACAGAAAGGTGTTTTCATTTTATTTTTTTAAATTCGAGAACGACCGGCCCACTCATAACTTGGTATAGGAATCTTTAAAACGTCAGAAGTGGAATTCTACCCAGTGCGAGTCGTGTCGAATCATCTTATTTTCTCAGAAAAGATAAGTTCGGTTGTGATTTGATTGTGTTCGATTTACAATAGAATCATTAAAAAGGTGATCGAGTATGTTCAGTTTTTGGGTTTACGCCTTAATTCTGAAACGTGGCAGGAACGTCGAGAATATTCGAGAACAAGGGAAGGAACGTTCCCCCCCCCCCCCCTCTTGTTCATACTTGTGAAATGGTAACTTTTTTTCTTTAGATTGTTCATTACAGCGTAACTCTATTCCTTCAGACTTGATATTTTTTTGGATTGAAATGAACTAGCGAAAACTAAGATAATATGGGTGATCACGGAGGTGAAAATCAAGCACCATTAGACGAATTTGAACGATTCGTACGCGGTCTTAGTGCGGACGCGTCAGGTACTTTTGATGCAACGCATGGCCCAAATTTTCAGGGCGAATCAGAATTCGGAAGTGACTACTTTACGGAATAATACAATGAGAGAAAACTTGAGTGCCATAAATCGGGAAAACGAACATGTGCGCGCTCGTCATCCGATAAATGAACCACGCGATCGCAGCGGGTATCTGCTGCAACAGAGTCCTGAACATCTTCGCGGCCTTGAACAAAACGCCGGTAGCTCGAATAATAATCAACAAAATCAACTTCTGATTCGAACGCAGAATCAAGCTTCGGGTATTCTGAACCCCGGGTTACAATTACAACGCAGTATGAATCCGTTCGTGCAACCCGATCTCAACCCAAGTGACTCTCGACTTCATCGTGATCAAGACGGTGCCAATAATCATTTCCAAATAAATAACAATGCTCGACGTCTGACCGAAGCTAATTTTTTTGAACGCATTAAGGCTATTATGTCGATACGTATCATGTTTTACCGGATCTCAGTCGTAGTATTCAAATTTTTGACGGTGAAAAGGGGAGCACGCACGCACGGGAATGGTTAAAAAATTTGAAAGGCATGGGCCAACTGCAAAGATGGTCTCCTAGGATTAAGCTCGAGACTGCGCGATCACATCTTCGAGACGGAGCCTTTAATCGGTTCAAAATGAAAGCTGATGAACTAACCACATGGGAGGCGTTCGAACAAACTTTCAGCAATACGTTCATCGTGTCTGAAAATTTAACTACGAAGTGGCGAAGGATGGCCTAACGTGTGCAGTCTAAATCAGAGTCAATCATCCCCTACTGCATGGACAAGGCCAGATTGTGTCACGAACTGAACTTAAGTTTTCAGGAGACCAAGGAACAATTGCTGATAGGACTCTGGGCTAAGGACTATAGGTAGCGATGGATGCAAAAAAGCATGAAAACCTCGACGACCTACTGCATGACATGCGTATCGACGCTTCAACAATCTCAAACGATAGAAGATTTAAAAGCGAAAGCCAATCCAGACCGCAGACCTCCGATGTGTAATGAAGTGGGTGACCCGAAATGTTACAATTGTAACAAGTATGGTCACATGTTGAGAGAATGTCCTGAATCGCGAAGGGAACTGTGGTGTGAAAAGTGTGATCGTAAGGGTCATACTCAACGTCACTGCACGGTGAGAAAATACATAAAAAAAAAAGATCGTGAAAGATCGAAAATTTTGTGCGCAATTTGACCAAGGTGCATATGATTGTTTAATAAAAATATCGGCCGCAGTATCCCACAGTTTTGAAATTGTGCCAAACGAAGCTGAATTAAAATTATTCGGTCCAAATCATTTTCGTGTAACGTCCCGGGGAATCGTGAAAGCTGATGTAACGGTACATGGTGTAATAGTACCCGGTATCAACGTTCGCGTTGTCCCGGGAGACACTCTGAACACCGACGTGCTAATAGGACGATCATATACGGACAGTATTTATGTGGATAATTATAAAATTGCAAACTCATTGTTTTTCAAAAACAGTGCCGGTGCGTATTTAAAAGATGTTTCGTGTGAGAACTATCCGAATATTTTAACTGCCTTGAACCCGGTGCGGCAGCAACGAGTTCCAGCTTCCGATGATGAACTTGACCGACAATGACCTGACGGTGAATTGCTCCAAAACTATCGATCGAGCAGAAATTCACCCTATACCAGCAATCAAAGATACCGAAGATCCTCAACCTTTTTTATAGAGAAAATCAACGTAGCCGAAGATCGACCGAAAGAGGAAGTACAGGACTTATTAAAGATATTAAACGAATTTAGAGATGTGATTTCGAAAAATCTCAAGGAATTGGGATCTACTGGTGAGATAGCCATGGACATTAAATTAAAATCAGGTAGTAAACCATTTTCTTATAACCCTTATCGCGCAAGTAATGTAGAACGTTTGAAAATCAAAGAAATTGTTCGCTAATAGAAAGAAACAGGTATAGCAAGCGAAACTGATTCTCCGTATGCTAGCCCTGTATAATTGGTTAAAAAAACGAGCGAATCACGACTAGTAATAGATTTCCGTAAGCTAAAAAAAAGTCAGACAGAAAGAATGAATTTTTCATTGTCTGATCTTGACGATCATCAGCTCTTTGTTTGTAACCTTAGATATAGCCCATGGGTACCTGCAAGTACCTTTATCGAAACAAGCGCGCGCGAAGACAGCTTTTATTACTCTGGATGAAACTGGAGAACTGACTAGGATGGTTTTCGGATTAATGATTGCTCCGTTTTATTTTTCCAAATTAATGGCACGGGTAATAGGACCCTTACACGATCATGGTGTGTTGTTTTATTTGGACAATATACTCATTCCGGATAAAGATTGGTCTGACCTAAAAAAAAGATTGATTATGGTTCTATAAGCGCTATGGAAAACTAAATTAACAATAAAATTATCTAAATGTGAATTTCTAAAATCAAAAGTTACCTATCTAGGGGACCAAATTTCCGAGAAGAGAATTGAACCAGGTCGAGCGAACTTACAGGCGATAATTGATTTTCCTGATCCGACTGATCATTTTTTATCATTCATTTATCATTTTTTTTAAATTTATTTGCTATATCATTAGAGATTGTACCTTACCGAGAGTAGATCAACGCTCCAAACCATGAAGGCAGAAAATCTACACAATATCGATCAAGTTAAGAATCTTCAATAACAGAAAATGCTTAACGTCTTAATAAGACTAGATGGAAATTAATATTTTCAAATTAAAATTATTTCTTGAAAAAAAGATCCTACTCCATCTTCACTCCAAGCATTTTCTGTTATTGAAGATTCTTAACTTGATCGATATTGTGTAGATTTTCTGCCTTCATGGTTTGGAGGGTTGATCTACTGTCGGTAAGGTACAATCTCTGATGATATAGCAGATAAATTTAAAAATAATTACTTGTATTATTAACACCTAGCTAGAAATTAGCGTTATTTTCTTGAATTAAGAGTTCTTATTCTGATCCCTCTAAGATCTTAATTGGAAAAGCACCTGACCGATTTTTTCGAAGGTTTATCCATCATTTCGCATTAATTGCGGAACCTTTGACTAACTTTTTGCGTGTGAATCAACCGTTCGTTTGGGGAGAGAAAGAAAAAGCCGCATTTAACGAGATAAAAACTAAAATGGCATCCAAGCCCATTCTAGCTGCGTTTCATTCAAAGAAAATAACAGAATTACATACCGAAGCGTGCGCAAATGGTCTTACGGCTATATTATTTCAACGAGGAGAAAACGAGATGTTACATGCGGTTTACGCAATCAGTCGCCGCACAAGTCAGGTAGAACGAAACTACCATTCTATGAAATTGGAATTATTTTTAATTATTTGGGCCGTATCGCGTTTGCGAATCTTGTTAATTAACATTCATGTTAAAATCGTAACCGACAGTGTGGCTCTGCTTTATCTTAACGTCAACAAAACTAAGAACCCCCAGGTGATTAGATGGTTCAATTTGCATAGTGAATTCAGTTTCGTCCAGCTGGAGAGCTTCACCCTGTACACCCTGGAAGCAGACCATTTGAAAAAGTCCACATGGATCACGTAGGGCCACTCGTCACTTCAAGTAAAGGTAACAAATACGTTTTGGTTCTGGCAGACACACTGACAAGATTTACAATTTTAAAGGCAGTTCGAAATACCAAAGTAACTGGGGTTATACATTTTCTCAAGGATTTCGTTCTTAACTACGGAGCCCCTCAAAGAATTATTACTGACAGAGGAACGTGCTTCACTTCGACGATGTTCCAAGAATTTTGTGATCAGCAGGGTATTTGACATACTCTTAACTCCTCCAGGCATCCACAGGCTAATGGGTTAGTAAAACGGCTGAATAACATATTGTTACCCGCTATTCAAGACAACGCGAGGGATAATGAAGGCCGAGACTGAGACAAACGACTAGCTTTAATACAACGAGATTTAAATACTTCGCTTCACGAAGAATATTATCAGACGAAAACACTGCAAGAGGAGGCGAGGCAGAGAATTATTACTGAGCAAGAACGATATAAGCGTTACGATGAAAACCGTTTAACGAATGTAAAATATCAAATCGGAGATATCGTGTTTATGCAAGCAGCTAAGCAGTCAACTGGAGATTCAAGAAAATTACATTCTAGATTTCGCGGCACACTTGTCATAACTCAAGACCTACCTGGCAGTACGTATCGAGTCGCTACACTGCAATATGAAGCTCCCGGTAGACGATACGCAACAACAGCTCACGTGAGCCAACTGAAAATATGGCGCCCTCCCCACGAAGAAGATAATTTCAGCTTTAACAGTGGCGAAGATGAACTTAAACCAAAGAACGTGGACAAACCTGTTAAAAATTATGTCAGAAAAACGAATGACGTTATCCTTAAAGAAAAATCACTGACCGAAAACGAACCTCCATGTAACCCAGAATCAGTGAAGCCGTTGAGACGAAGTTCCAGAGAGGTGAGACTACCAAGCAAGCTTACAGATTTTGTACTCGAGTAAACAGTTCAAGGACGAACTGAATTACAGAATGGCCGAATGTTAAGAATAGTTTATTATTTATTTTTTGTAACACAATTTAAGTTTCTATCAACTTAATTTAGCGCGATTTAGAGCGATATGGAAGTGCGACTATCAAGCGATATCGATTACGAATGAATGTGCGACATGAGGAGAGAGATGAAAAAGTCCGGCAGTGCGTAGTTCGAGCGAGCGTGGTAGAGGTTAGTGAGCGAACGGATTAGGAACGAACGATTGTCCCTTATGTAATACTATTGACTTTTGTTGCCAATTAAAGTACTCAGTTTTTAACTATAGAAAGGTGTTTTTATTTATTTTTTAATTCGAACACGACCGGCCCACTCATAACTTGGTATAAGAATCTTTAAAACCAAGACAAGTTGCTTTTAAAGTGGTGCCAGAGAATGCGCAAAATGTAGACGTGATTATGGGACGAAATTTCACAGAAGCGCTAGACCTAACCTATACGCGATACAGATACGACTTAACCTTTAACGATATTGACCCTACCTTATTTGCAGGTAATGAAAAACCGAAGGTTAGGTTGCTGTCTCATGAAAAAGTCGAAATAGCTCCAGAGTCGGTACATTTAATTAACATTATGACGGAAATTGGGGAAATTAAATTGCCGTTAATTAATTTAGCGGAAAAATTTCAGAAAGTAGAAATCTGCCAAGTGATAGGAGAACCGATTTATCAATCGAGGTCGGAAAGATAGAAGTAAAAATTAGAGAAAAGATTAAGATTTTTGATGTTGTCACGGATGAGGGGGTAACGATGGAACACAAACAACAGCTAGTAGAAATTTTGAATGGGAATAGACAATGCATCTCTCAAAATTTAGATGAACTCAGGCGGACGAATAAAATATAAATGTAAATTGAATTAAAGCAAAACTCACAGCCGGTACAATCAAAACCGTACAGACTAAATGCGAAAGATCGGATAGCGTTAGAAAACATTATCGAGGAACATAAACAGAAAGGGATTGTTACAGAAACGGATTCGGAATTTGCAAGTCCAGCGTTCATTATAAGCTTTGTGTGACAAATATCAAATTAAACATACTTTAAATTCAAGTCGACATCCCCAGGCAAACAAGTTGATACAAAGACTAAATTAGACAATTTTACCTCTTATGAAATGTTCAATTGATGATGATGAGGAAGATAAATGGGAACTGAAACTTGGAAAAATTAAACGCGACGTAAATTCTACAGTTAATGTAGCAACTGGAAAAACACCGTATGAAGCATTGTATGGCTATTTGCCTAGATTTGAAGATTGTGGAACAAAAGAATTAACAGAACCTTGTGAGAAATATAGATTACCTGTAAACATTCAAGATGAGATAAAAGCGAGCATTGAGAAAACACAATTAGAGCGTAAAGATAGATATGATTCAAAAAGACTAAAGAATGTAAAATTTCAATGCGGAGATATTGTATTTATGAAGAGAAATGCGATTGCGACTGGAAACTTGACCAAACTTCAGAAAATATTTGATGGTCCACTGGTAGTGGTTGGGATTGAGCCTAATGATACTTACAGGGTAAAGAAATTAAATAGAAGTGATGATAAGGGATTTGAAACCACTGCTCATGTGAGCCAGCTGAAGATTTGGAAGGGAAACCAAGGCAGCAATAGTGAGTATGAGAGTGAAGACGAGAAAGAGTATGAGAGTGAAGAAGAGAAAGAGAAAGTTGAAAGAGAGAGAGATGAAGATCATAATTTAGGTCGAGGAATACGAAAAAGCTCTAAGCCAAATTATCTTAACGATTACGAATTAGAATAGAACAAGTTTTAATTTTAAGGTAGCAGTTTTGTTTACTATAGCTACATTTTAATTGTTAAATCAAAAGTTTGGCGGACCAACTAAAGTAGGATGGCCGATTGTTAAAGAAAACATGTTTCTTATGTGAAAACATGCTATGTGTAACCTTGTTGAGTTAATAAAGTTATTTTTCTAAAGTTAAAATGTTGAAAATTTGCGTTAATAACAAAAAGAAAAAGAATATAACAGCAAAATTTTATTCTCATCGCATTTCAAGTTGCTAAGATCTTTAATTTGAGCATCGCCGCAGAAAAATAGGACTAAAAGAAATGTGTCCAGCATAGAAGTTTAAAAACTGCATTTCCTCATTTTTCTTGCACAGAAAGTCAACAACTCTGAAAAAAATTTCCTGAAAATTCTAGATTTGATTCAGGTATCCCTAAATTTTTATATTTTTCATTTAAAAATAACATTTTTTTTTCAAAATTGATCTTATCTTGCTGAAATTTCATGTATTTTGTTCAAAATTCGTCTTTTTTGGTTGAATGTAACTGTTTTTAATTTAAAATAAAAAATCTTTTGTATGTTGAAATACTAGCTATTACAAGTTTCCCTGACAATTATTTTTTTTGTTGTTGTAAAAAATCCACTGCTTGGTTTGAAATTGAACTGCTGAAAATGCAATTATTTTGTAGAAAATTTGTCTTTTTGGCTTATACATTCAACAATTTTATAGAAAATTATTATCTTGGGTTGAAAATTAAATTTTTTGTTGTAAATTTATATTTGTGGTTTATGATTCAAATAATTTTGTATAAAATCTGATTATTTTTTTGAAGATTTAAGCATTTTTTGGAAACTTGTTTTATTGTGTATCCATTTTTTAATCTAAGAATGTAGCTATTCTATTTTTAGATTAAAATTTTTCCTTCTTAAGTATGAAATTCAACTATTTGTTAGAAAATTCATGCATTCTGCTCAAAAATCGTCCTTTTCGTTAAAAATTAATCTTATTTGTTGAAAATTCGTTATTTTGGTTAAAGATTTAATTATTTTTTTACAAATTATTCTTTTTTCTTGATTTTAACTGATTAATCATTCTTTTTCCTTGTTTTGTTTAAAATTAGATTTTATAACTAAAAATTCCACTATTTAAATTATAATTCATCTTGTTTAGTTAAAATACAACACATGGTTAAAAATTCATTTATTTTGTTGATTATGCATCTATTCTTTTTGTAAAAATATTAATCTTTTTCGTTAAAAACTAAATTTTCCAGTTGGAAATTCAACTCTTTGGTTGACTGTTGAATTATTTTCTTCTTGAAACTTCATTCTTTGTCAGAATATTCATCATTTTAGTTTAAAATTTATATCTGCGGTTGAAAACTGATCAATTTTGCTAAAAATTTATTTAAATTTTTTTGTTAGAATCAGTGTTATTTCTTGGAAATATAGCTATTCAATTTTGGTTAAATATGGATATTTTGATTGAAGATTGATATTTTTTATTGAAAATTCATCTTTTTTTGTTGAAAATCCATCTTTTTTGGTGGAAAATTAATCTTTTTGTCTAAAAATTTATAGTCGTAAATTAACTCTTTTGTTAAAAGTTCATATTTTTTTGAACTATTTATTTGACAATTTAACTATTTCGTTAAAAATTCGTTTCTTTTTTTGTTAAAAGCAATTTGTTTCAATTTATAATTTAGCTATTGTATTTTTAGTTAGAAACTTTACCTTTATAAGTTAAAAATTAAACTATTTGGAAAAAATTCATGTATTTTATTGTAAAGTCGTTTGTTTAGTTCTAAAAAATTGACCTTTTTGGTTTAAAATTCATCTACATATCAGAAAAAATCCGCTAATTGGTACACAATTCAACTATTGTGTTAAAAGTTTAATTATTTTGTTGACAACTGAACTATTTTGTTTAACTCATCGTTTTTGGCCGAAAAATCAACTGTTGTGTTAGAGATTCGTTTTTTTGAGTTGAAAATTTATCTTTTTATGGGAAAAAATCAGATTTTCGATTAAAAATGCATCTCTCTTGATTGAAAATGATCTTTTTTGTTGAAAATTCAAATTTTCAGCTAAAAAATGTAACTCTCTTCTAAAAAATTCATCTTTTTGCCTTGAAAATTTAATTAGTTTGTCAGAAAAATAAAATATTTGGACGTAAGTTAACTTTTTTATTGAAAATTCATTTTGTTCTAAAAATTAGACTACTTTGGTAGAAAATTAAACCATTTAATTTAAAATTTAACTATTTTCTTGCACCAATATTCTTTTTTTTTGTTTTAAAATAATTTTTTATGTGAAAATGTAGGTATTCCA
Source organism: Belonocnema kinseyi (assembly GCF_010883055.1). Taxonomy (NCBI): domain Eukaryota; kingdom Metazoa; phylum Arthropoda; class Insecta; order Hymenoptera; family Cynipidae; genus Belonocnema; species Belonocnema kinseyi. The sequence goes on along the minus strand of NC_046663.1, from coordinate 5,001,851 downwards.
TTTTTCGTTGAACTTTGTTCCGTTATGAGCTGAAAATTTGTCTTTTTGTAGAAAATTTACCTTTTGGGTTGAAAACTCATCTTTGTATTTGGAAAATGCAGCAATTCGGTAATTGTTCTGCTTGAAGTTTAATTTATTTGATTAAAAATAACTACTAAATTCAACTGTTTTGTTAAAAATTTGTCCTTTTGGGTGGAAAATTAATCTTTTATGAGAGAAAAGTCATCTTTCTCGGTTGCAAATTTATCTACCTTGGCTCAAAATGATCTTTTTTGTTCTAAATTTAACTTTTCGGGTAAGAATTTCAACTGTCTTCTAAAAAATTGGTCTTTTTGTTTAAAAAATGTAATTATTTAGATAGGAAAATAAACTATTTAACTATTTGCTTGAAAAAATGTTTCTTTTTGTGTTAAAAGTTAATTTTTTATCTGAAAACGTAGACATTTCATTTTTGGTTCTAAGTTGTCTCTTTGTAAGCTAAAACTTGAACTATTTGGTAGAAAACTCATGTACCTATGTTATTGAAAATTCGTCTTTTTGTACAAAATTGACCTTTTTGATGAAAAATTCATCTTAGTATTTGAAAAAATCATCTATTTAGTAAAAAAAATGCAGCTGTTCTGTTCAAAGTTTCATTTATTTGTTGAAAACAGAACTATTTTGTTAAACTTATCGTTTTTGGTCGAAAATACGACTGTTTTGTTGAAAATTTGTCCTTTTGGGTGGAAAATTCATCTTTTATGGTAGAAAAGTCGTCTTTCTTGGTTACGAATTTATCTATCTTGGCTGAAAATGATCTTTTTTGTCAAAAATTTAACTTTTCAGGTAAAAAATTCAAATGTTTTCTAAAAAATTCGTCTTTTTGCCTTGAAAATTTAAATATTTTGTTAGGAAAATAAACTATTTTTGTTTAGAAAATCCAACTACTGTAGTAGAAAAATAAACCATTCAATTAAAAATTTAACTATTTTTTTTCAAAATTGTTGTTGTTGCAAAAAAGTTGTTCCTTTATAAGTTCAAAATCCAATTATTTAGTAGAAAACTCATCATCCTACAGTTGAAAGTTGGTTGCAGCTTCCCATAGAGTAATAGAAAAGTTAAACAGGCACGTTCGAGGTATCTGTTTACATTATTGGATGTAAACATTCCTAGCAATTAAGTTGCAGCTATCGTGCCGAATTCGAGTGGAGATCATTTATGGCTTTTAGCATTTATTTAATCTTCAAACAATGTAATTATTTAAACAATTGTCATAAATGGCTCTTCTTTAAAGAATACGTTTAATTTATTAAGTTGCGTTGTAAATTTACAAGAACTATTAATTATTAAAACAATTTTAATTTAAAAATTAAGAGTTTGACTCTTTTCTACGAGTGGATTTGTTCACGGAGTCAATTCACTCTTTTCTATTTTGCTTTACAAAAGAACTAATAATTATTTAAAAAATTTTAATTAAAAAATTAAGAGTTTCAATTATGTAAACCATTTTAACTATAATATTAAGAGTTTGCCCTTTTTTTCTAGAAGTAAATTTGTTTACGGAGTTAACTAAGGATATCTATGGGATGACTCTTTTCTATATTGATTTGCAAATTTACTAAAACTATTAATTGTGTAAACAATTTTAATTAAAAAATTTAAAGTTTGGCCTTTTTTCTACGAGTCAATTTTTTTACGGATTCGACTAAGAATGTCTATCCGGTGACTCTTTTCTACATTACATTACAAATTTATAAAAACTATTAATTATTTAAACAGTTTTAATTTAAAAATTAAAAGTGTGACCTTTATCCTATGAATCAATTTGTTTTTTAAGTCAACTAAGAATGTCTATCCAATTACTCTGTTCTATATTGCTTTACAAATTTACAAGAACTGTTAATTATTTAAACAATTTTAATTAAAATATAAAATCTTTGCCTTTTTTATACAAGTAAATCTGTTTACGAAGACAACCAAGAATGTCTATCCGATGAATATTTTTTATTTTGCTTTACAAATTTACGAGAACTATTAGTTATTTAAACAATTTTATTTTAAAAATTAAGAGTTTGACGTTTATCCTACGAGTTAATTTGTTTTCGAAATCAACTAGGAATTTTCATTAGATGACTCTTTTCTATGTTGCTTTGTAAATTTACAAGAACTATTGACTATTGAAAGAATTTCAATTGAAAGATTAAGAGTTTGCTTTTCTTTCTACGAGTAGGTTTCACTTTTTACCATAATAATCTAAAAATATCTTTTCGATAATTTTTTTCTCTGATGCTTTGAAAATCTACAACCATTAATTATTTAAAAAATGTTTATCAACATATTTATAGCTTGGCTATTTTTTAAGGAAGAGGCGTAATTTGTTTACCGAATGAACTAAGAATGTCTTTCGATGATCATTTTCCACGTTACTTTGTACATTTATAATAATTATTAATCATTCAAACAATTCTCATAAACATATTGAGAGTTGGGGTATTATTCAAATTTGTTTACGAAGTTAACTAAGATTGTCTTTGCGATGACTCTTTTCTAAGTGATTTGTTAAATTTACCACAATTATTAATTATTAATTATTGAAAGAAGTTTCATAAAAAGTTTAGAATTTGGCTATTTTCAACGAAAAGGGTCAGTTTTTTACCATAAGGTTTAGTTATAATGCAGCTACATACGAGTTTGCCCAAAGTACTCGCATTTGCCTAAACATTTGGTCAAATGAGAGGAAAACTGCAGAAAACCACCTTCCGAGTTTAGTTGGGTTTTCAAAATTCGAGTACACAACCCGGTCTTTCGTCGTATATGGTACCCATGCGAAGTCGTGTATAAATAGATGTTATTAAAGTAAAAATGATTATCGTAGCATTTTCTTGAACTTAATTTCCAAATAGAATTGGTCTTTGTCGAAAAATTAACTGTTTTGTTGAAAATTCGTCCTTTCGGATGAAAAATGAATTTTTCTTTTTGTAGAAAACTAATCTTTCTTGGTTAAAAATTCATCTCTTTTGTCTGAAATTGAACTTTGTTGAAAATTTCACTGTCTTCTAAAAAATTTGTCTTTTTGCTTTGAAAATCTATCTACTTGAAGATTCAACTACTACATTTTTCTATCGATAATATTGGTCTTTAATATATCGACACGGATTTAAATATAATTTCTTCATCAGAGACCTTAAAAATTAAGAAAGAAAAAATTATTTTTGAATAAAAATATGAAAAATTGCTTAAATTGCTCACTTGAAAATGGTTTTTCTTCTGACAAACGAAAGCATCGTCAGAATTACTAAAGTTGAATCCCTTATCAGCGTCGACCCTGTAGTGCGGCACCGGGAGTTCCTTAAGATTGTGATCACAGAGAGCATGCCAAGCTGTTTGTTGAAAAGGATGAAATCGAATGCACTGATAACTGGCATCAATGTAACTACCGTCGCCAGTGACTTCGTCTCCTTCCAAAACGGCGCTGTTACTACTACTACTACAACTTCGTTCCACCGTACCCAACTCTGGTTCCTATTTTTCAACAAAAATTCAGAAGTACATTTTTTTAAAGGATTTTAGAAGGGTTTTAAGGATTTTTAAAGGAGATAAGGTTAATACAATTCTACGTTAAGGGGCTAAACCACTGCAGAGCATGAAAAATAGGCATGTTTGGGGAGTTTTTTTGGCTCAATAAAGAGATCGATTAAAATTTTGTAAAATGGGATTCATAATACTAATAATAAAGTACAGAGAATATTTTTTGTAAAATTAATTCGTGACAAAATGGCGGCTGCGCAGCATTTCTCTGTAGGCGCTTTTTTTAAAGTATCCAAAGCTGGAAACCTAACTCCCGCAATTTTTAACCAGAATCAAAAAACTAAAGTTTTTTCAATTCTATAGAACAGCAAGAGACCTATGTAGGTTTTTTCTCGATATATTGATTTTACGCGTTGAAAACAAAAGTTAAAAATTTCATTAAAAAATCGTTACAAAATTGTTTATAAAAAAAACTATGCAATATCAAAAAATCTTACATACGTCGCTGGAGAAAGCAGTTTTGAATATATCTAAAAAATTTCAGATCGGCCACTTAAAAAAAATGGTTTCGAGAAAAACGATTTTAAAGTTTTAAGTAGTTTAAAATCACCCGGGTATGCATCAAAGGGGATGTAGCCGAATTGAAAATTTGGTCATTTTTCTGTCCTCCATCTTCCCAGGAAACATGTTCTGTAACTGTTCCAGATCAAAACAGGAACTGTGTTTCATAACAGTTGTTACAAGATAGTGACCGAACTGTTCGAGAACAAAAAGATAACAATGTTCTAGAGCACTGTGACAAAATTGAGAGAGAACTGTTCTCGAAATATGTGACAGCACTGTTCTATAACAGTTGCTATGGAATTGTTCTAGAACAAACTGATCACAGACTCACCATAATATTTGTTTCAAGTTTATTCTAGAACTGTGCCGTAAGAGTGTTACATCGAAGTTCTAGAAACCTGTTACAAGTGTGTTCTAGAACGAATTAGGAACAAAGATTAGTTCGCTAACACTATGGTCGAGATGACCCTTGCGAATATCCCTAATGTAGATATCTCGGACGTTCAATTTTTGTTAGTCGGGACTGCGCACGCGCTATCCGGGATCAAAATATATCCATGGGGATATTAAAATTTCCGCGGGATATCCTATTCCTATGAGGGGTACATAACACTATTCCATATCTGACGAATAACAGTTCTAGAACTGTTATAGAATTGTTATAGAACTTTTATAGAATTGGCCTAGATTTTTTTCAACATAGAGTAACAAAGTTCTAGAATTGTTATAGAAATGCTACAGATCGGTTATCACAGCGTTTTAGATCTGTTGCAGATTTGTTATACAACATTTGTAATTGAGTTCTAGAATTGTTCTAGAAATGTTACAGATCTGTTGTCATAGCGTTCTAGATCTGTTACAGAATTATTACATAGCACTGGTAACCGAGTTCTAGAAATGTTACAAATCATGTGTAATATCGTTCTAGAATTGTTACAGAAATTTTCTAGCGTATGGGGGATGACATAGTTACTCGCATGTTCGTAACCTGTTACCAACCTGTACTAGAACACGTTTTTTTGTGTTCTAAACAGTCACAGATCTGTTCTGTAACCATGTTTCTTGGGTTGTGGTATATTTTGTTTAAGACCCTAAAACACTTTTTGAGCAAAAAAAAATTTCGATTTTTTTAAAATTCTACAGTGTTTTAACCCCTTCAATAAATCCAAGTTGAAGAAGAAATGTCAATGTTATAAAAAGAAATTTGACATATTCTAAGAAAATTGTAAAAATATGTGAATAATTTAGTAAAACACTCTGGCGGCTTACCTTAACCCTTAAAGTGCATTGTGGGTGTTTGTAACTCCAAGCAATTTTCAAACTCTTATAAACCGTACTTAATTCAAAAAAGTTGAGTAAGTGTCGCCATCTAGCTTTAGTTGGAGACACTAACTGTGAGTAAAATCGTTTAGCATAGTGTGTCAAGCGTCAGTCTACTAGCAGCAGCTCACGGTGCGCCCACTCCCATGTATTTAGAGGGGGTATTTATAGATTGTTGCAAAATGCAAGATCAGCGCCACCTAGGGGACATAGCAAGAACTACTGTCTACGACAATGACCCCCCCCCCCTTCCCTTCTCACTTGAATTTGTAGGTTATGTTGACTTCCCTTTCTGAAATAAATACATGAACAATAATAACCAATAAAATTAACCAAAAATTGAATAAAATAAAATCTATAATCGATCAAATGCAATCAAATGTTTAAGTATATTGCAATCGATCTATCACAGAACGATTCCAACAGATTTTAACATTTGATTGCATTTGACCGATGATAGATTTGATTTGGTTCCATTTTTAGTTAGTGCTATCGGTGAAAATCCATTGTAAAACCAAGTTCATCACGAAAAAAAAAATTCTTGCAGCCACAGTGAACTTGAGCAGACGTGAGCAGACGATAGAACTTCTATCGTCTGCTCAAGTTCATTTTGAATTCTGAACTCACACGAGAGCCATCTAGGGGACGTAGCAATTATTAAAATTCTTTCGCCACTTTTCCTATAGGAGTGGGCACACGGTGTAGCAGCTGCTGAAAGTGGAGGTACAAAATCGTGGGGTCTAAAACACCCAGTGTGCACTTAGTGAGTTAAAAAGTAATTTTGGAGCAAATTTTTTTGTTGACATTTTCTTGATTCTTGTATACTTTCTAACGTGACTATATCATATTAAATGAAACCATTTTTTTTTAAATTATTTCATACTTTTTTTCTTTGTAGATGGCTTATAACTTACGACAGCGCGTCATGCGAGAGCAGACTGTGGATGTGCTGAATAAAATATAATTATTAAAATAAAGTTATATATGCCTCTTTTTTCAATTTCTTGTATTTTTATAGTATTACATGTCAAAGTTCCTCAATTTTTATAATAAAAAATCGACTTAAAAGCGAAAAATCTTATTCATCTTTTTATCATAAAATTGAGTTTTCAATTGTGTAAATGAATTTTTTTATAGCACCCACGTTGCAATACTTTTTTTTATGAAAGTACACTACCCAGGAAAAAAAACGATTGAACTGGAGCGCTTTGAAATGTGTATCTTAAAATTCCAGATTGACAATGTTGCACTTCAATTGTTTTGGGACACTTTGAATTGGTCAGCTATTTCTACTTAATTAAATCTCCTTTTCCTTTTTTTTTTTAACGTAGCTTGTGCATGCACGCCCATCAATGCAACAACAAACCATTTTGCACACACAAGAACGTCTCACTTCTATCACAGTCCATTTACTTTCACAAGGAATAAGACAAAACGATGACAAGCATGTGCGTTGCTGAAATGAACTTTAGTTAATGCATATAGCAAAAAGTTTGGTTCAAAATATGTAAAAAATATTAGTTATAGACGATCAGAAATTAAATATGAATTCTAACCTAACTTTTAGTTTATAATTTTTTTAAATAGTAAATATTGCATGTATAAATTAATCAAAATTTATTTTAAGTTCACAATTATGTAAAGGCAAGTTAATTTAAGCTTATAATTTGTTTAAATATATATATAATGTACTAAAATAAAGATTTTTTTTGACAAAAACAGTTTTAACATAAATCGTGTTTTTTCGTTGTATACGATGAAAATTTCACATATGTAACACTAGTTTCCAATAAATTTTAATTGTTTTCATCCACTTAGTAGTTTAAACTATGCAAAATAATTAAAAATGGTTGTTAAGCTCAAATTAAAATGCATCTTCAAAATCCTACTTGGATTCGCGAGTTCACATTTTGGCCGCATCGAAAAAATAGATGGCGCATTAAAACGCAGCGAATCCCAATAGTATCATTACGATTAACCGTCGTTCTTTAATCAATAACGAAATATTTCTTGGTGAATCATAAAATAATCACTTCTCTGATTCACTAGTACCTCTAACTTTTCGTCAGCAATCTGCCATTCCTCTTTAAGATACACATTTCATACGACTTGAAATACGATTGAAACGCGGCCAATCGTTACTTGTTTCCTGGGTATTTCAAAAGAATAGTCATAAATTTTCAGGTTAATAATTAAAATTGCATGAGTTATGAATTTTTAAGTAAAAACCTCCATTTTTCACTTTTTTCAATAATTTTTTTAATAAACCCAAAATAAATAAATGCCTATAAAGTAAATTCTAGCTTTTAAAAGATTCCTTGAACTATATCGGATAATTTTATTGTGATAAAATATTCAATAGGGATTAAACAATACATGATTAAATTCGCTGGGGTGTTCGATACCCACGATGCACTTTACCGTGATTTTTACCATGAATGCACTTCGAGGGTTAACCCTTAAGTGCTGGAACAGGTCTCGGGGACCCGAAAGTTTTTTTTTCCAAAATACGGTTTTTTTCCAAAAAATTTTATCATTTTTTGCAAAATATTTAAGTTTGATCTTAAGCCCGAATCTAGGTAAACCATTCTAACAAAATTTTATCAATTTAGAAAAATACAATGAAGACTTTCCTTTAAAATGTGTCCAAGAACTTTGAAAAATATCAATTATTTTGATAGTTATTCCAATTTATCGATAAAATCGAATTTTCCCGTTTTTTGAAATATCTTTTTATAAAATTAACATTTTACCTTCAACTTGTATTTATTCGACGCAGAAATTTATTACCTTTTGTCATATCATAAGAAAAAAAATGTACTGTTAATATTACAATTATTAGGGCTAAAAAAAGGCGCGTAGATAATTTCCGCCGATAATGTACGCCTCGAAATAAATTTCAATAATAAAATTCATAAAAGACTTTCTTCAAATTGAGACCAATTTTATTTTATTTTTCTGAATTCGAATAAAGTTTTCTATGATTTCTTTTCATTAGACTTTATTTTTTAAAATAATTCTAATATAAAATTAAAAAGTTTTGTCAAGCTTAAATTTTTTTAAAGTTTTGGCTGTTAATTTTTTCGTCTGAAATTAACATTTTAAAACTGAAATAATGAATATTCCCAATTCTAAGTACTTTTAGGTTATTTTCGCGCTTCACACCCGCATCGGGTGTTTTTTATTTTAAAATTAGTAGATTTTGAAGCTTAAAATTTTTTCAGCAACTTGCGTTTTTCGGTTTTGTTAGCATTTTTGTCGGAAATTTATATTTAAAAAAAAAACCGTTAGATTTTAAATATTCATAATTTTTTTTAACAATTTTAGGTTACGTTCGTTTTTTACACCAAAGATTAGTATTTGTATCAAAAATAATTATAGTTCGAATAAGCCTTGCTATTTGTTAACAATTATAATACTATTATACTATACTAATAATACTATTTAAAAGCTTGAACAATTTTTGTTTCTCGTAGTGTTTATTGTCAAAAATTGAAACTTCTATTAAAAAATGAGTAGATTTTTAAAAAAATTTGGATTATTTCAGTGTTTTTGATCACAAATTTTTAAAAAATTTGCTCAAATTCGATTTTAAAACAGAATCAAAACAAGCATTTTTAGTTTTTGTTGACATTTTACATCAGAAATCAGTATTTTTAGTAAAAAATCATTAGATTTCAAGCAATAAAAAAAAATTTTGTACGCGGTTTTCATTGTAAATATGAACATAGATTAAAAAAAAAAAACAATTTAAGAACAGTTTAAGCGACAATTTAAGTTTTTTGATGCTGTTAGAGTTTTAATTGTAAATCGACATTTTAAACAAAAATCATTCGATTTAAAAGGTTCATAATTTTATTTAAAACAGTTTTAGGTTACGCTAGCATTTCACATCATAAATCTGATATTTTAATACTTTAATAAGCTTGAAAAACTAAAGGTTATGTTAGTGTTTTTCGTCGAAAATTAAATTTTTGTCTAAAAAAGTATCAGATATTGAACCCATAATCATTATAATCAGAAAAAGATTTATAATAGTTTAACAATTTCGGATTAAGTTATTATTTCTTGGCGGAAATTTGTACTTTTAACGCAAAAAAGTAAATGTTTAAAGAAAATCTCTAACTTTTTAACAGTTTTAAGTTACGTTGACGTTTAAATAAAAATAATAATAATAACCTTTATTCATTTTACATCGAATATAAGTATTTTTAATAAAAAATCATTGGAGTTTAAAGATGATTAAATATTTTTGCAAAAATGATTATAATTTAAACAAGATTTAGAATCTTTGATTAATTTTGGATTATGATAGTGATTTTGGTCAGAAATTATTGGTAATTTTTAACAAAAAATAATTTGACTTCACAGAATACTTAGAATTTTGGAACAACTTTAGTTTATGTTTGTTTGTTTCACCTTAAATTGTTATTTTTAAACAAAAATAATTAGATTTATATCCAGTGATTTTTATTTATAATAATACAATTTACAAGCTTCAAAAATTTCGAATTGTGTTAATGTTTTTTGTTGGAATTAGATATTTTTAGTACAAAAGAATCATATTTCAAAGAAGATTGATAATTTTTTAAACAATTTTAGGTCCCGCGGTTGTTTTATATTAAAAATTGGTATTTTAAAGAAAATTTATTCTAATTTGAACAAGATTTATAATTTCTTAGCAATTTTGGATTAAGTTAGTGTTTTTTGTTCGAAATTGGCAATTTTAATTTTTATAAATTAGACTTCAGAGAAAATTCACATTGTTTTAACAAATTTAGGTTTTGTTGACGTTTTATGCTAAAAAATCAATGTTTTTAGTAAAAAAAAAATCATTAAATTTCAATGATTAAAATTTGTGTACAATTGCAAGTTAATCTAGCCGTTTTTATCGGAAACATCGATATTAATTTCAAAGAAGATTTACAGTTTTAGAACAGCTTAAGGTTATAATCATGTTGTTCAGCAGAAATGGGTTATTTTAAGCAAGAATAATTAAAATTTGAACAAGATTACTCATTTTTCTAAATTTTTGAATCAAGTTATTATTATTTTTCATCGGAAATTTGTAATTTTTTTTAAATTAGATTTTAAAGAAGATGCACCATTTTTAAGAATTTCAGGTTATGTTGACGTATGCAGTAAATTGGTATTTTTAGCAGAAATTCATTAGATTTCAAAGAAAATACGAAATTCATGTACCATTTTTAAACCAAAATCATTATAAATTAAAAAAGACTTCAAATCGTTTAACAATTTAAGATTAAGTTAGTGTGCTTCGACGAAAATTAGCCATTTTAATTTTTTTAAATTAAATGTTAAAGAAAATGTACAATTTTTTAAAACAATTTTAGGTCATGCTGACGTTGCGCAACGTAAATCGGTATTTTTAGTACAAGATCATTAGAGCTTAAAGCAGATTTCAAAGAATATTTACAACTTTAGAACAATTTAAGGTTATGTTATTGTTTTTCGACGTAGGTTGGTTCTCTTTTAAACAAAATCATGATGTTTTGAAGAAAATTTCGAATCGTTAAACAGTTTAGGATTATTTTTTCAATTAGATTTTAAAGAAGGCTGGCATTTTTCGAACAACTTAGGGTTATGTTATCGTTTTTCAGGGGAAATCGTTTCTCTTCAAAACAATAATCATTAAAATTTGAAGAAGATTCATAATTATTACCAATTTTGGATTGAATTAGTATTTTTTAATTGCAAATTGATAATTTTCTCTTCTTAATTACATTTTAAGGAAGATTGAAAATTTTTAAACAACTTAGGGTTGTTATCATTTTTCAGGGGAAATCGTTTTTCTTCAAAACAAAAATCATTAAAATTTGAACAAAATTTGACATTTTCTACCAATTTTGGATTAAATTAACATTTTTTAAATTAGAAATTGGTCATTTTCTTTTTTCAATTAGATTTTAAAGAAGACTGGCATTTTTCGAACAATTTAGGGTTATGTTATCGTTTTTCAGGGGAAATCGTTTCTCTTCAAAACAAAAATCATTAAAATTTGAAGAAGATTTATAATTATTACCAATTTTGGATTAAATTAGTATTTTTTAATTGCAAATTGATAATTTTCTTTTTTTAATTAGATTTTAAGGAAGATTGAAATTTTTCGAACAACTTAGGGTTATGTTATCGTTTTTCAGGGGAAATCGTTTTTCTTCAAAACAAAAATCATTAAAATTTGAACAAAATTTGACATTTTCTACCAATTTTGGATTAAATTAACATTTTTTAAATTAGAAATTGGTCATTTTCTTTTTTCAATTAGATTTTAAAGAAGGCTGGCATTTTTCGAACAGCTTAGGGTTATATTATCGTTTTTCAGGAGAAATCTTTTCTCTTCAAAACAATAATCATTAAAATTTGAAGAAGATTCATAATTATTACCAATTTTGGATTGAATTAGTATTTTTTAATTGCAAATTGATAATTTTCT
>NC_046663.1:4981118-4989906 GCF_010883055.1 Belonocnema kinseyi | reverse complement strand
ATTTGACATTTTCTACCAATTTTGGATTAAATTAACATTTTTTAAATTAGAAATTGGTCATTTTCTTTTTTCAATTAGATTTTAAAGAAGGCTGGCATTTTTTGAACAACTTAGGGTTATGTTCTCGTTTATCAGGGGAAATCGTTTCTCTTCAAAACAAAAATCATAATTTGAAGAATATTTCAAACCATTCAAAAATTTATAATTAAGATCGTCTTTTTCGTAAAAAATTGGTCATTTTAATTTTTGTAATTAAATTTTAAAGAAGATCCACAACTTTGCAACAATTTTAGGTTATGTTTTTCGTCGAAAATCAATGTTTTCAATAAAAAAATCGGAAGATTTTCCAGATTATCTAATTCACAATAAATTTCGAGAACATTGGCTTGGAATTAAAAATGTTTTCGTGAATTTATCTTGAAAGAAGGGCTATACGAATCTCAAGAGCAAAGGCCGAGGTTGTTTATAAGCTAGATTAATGAAAATGAGTGGGATCACCGGTATTACTTGTTTGACGTGTATGAGACCATCCTGACTGAGTTTTCTCTTTTTGGGTGCCGACTGGAGCGACGAATACAAAGTGGTAATACCGGCACTGGGACTGCGTTCGTGAGGCAAAGGTACCAAGGGCGTTCCCAGCTGCTGTTGATTCGGAAGCGACGGAGTATTCGGCGTCAGGAGAGGCGTCAGAACTGGATGCGTCAGCAGGAGCGAATCCGGCGCCGAAACCAGTGCTCTGGGCGAGGAAGGTAACAAACCCGACGTGTAATTTGCCGTGTTTCCTTGGTGGTGGAGGAGTATTTCTTGTAAAGCTGCTTTTTGATCTGGAAAACGAATTCAATTTTTTCCCGGTCAACTAAAATAAATATATTCATATTTGTCGCAAAACGTAAACATTTTTTTTAAATCACGACAATCGATAGAATTCCTGAAAATAAAATCAATAATACAACGAGCAAATTTGGGCGACCACCATAAAATACACATATTGTAATTTGAAAAAGATATTTTTTTTCTTGATAAAGAAAATAATTTTTGTTGACTAAACTGAAAAAGAGGAAAGAAAAGGAGAGGGCAGTCAACCAAATCTCCTTCCTTCTCTTTTTTAAATTTCTTTCGTCTTTTTCATCTTTATTATTATTATCAAATCGCAATGAAAAACATGTGTAAATAATATTCATCAACGTTTCGGTACTCTTCCAAAGTTTTAAATGTTTTCCTACCTTAATAATGATGCTGTATAAGTACCGAAACGTTTGTGAATATTATTTAAAAATCTTTTTAATTGCGATTTGATAATAATTAAAAAGAAAAAATACATTAAAAAGAGAAAAGAAAGGGGCTTTGGTTGGTTGTCTTCTCATTTTCTTTCCACTTTTTTATTTAAAAAAAAAATAGTTTTCTTTTTCAGGAAAAAAGGATCTTTTTTTGAACTACAATAGGAGCATTTTATGGTGGTTGTCAAAATTTGGTCGTTGGATTCTTGTTTTTTTTCAGGAATTCCATACATTAACTTGATTGTTGGACGTTAAATAGGATTTTAAATTTGACGTTAGTCTAATTAAAATTTCTTAAATTTTAAATCATGACATTCATTCGAAACATTCTTTAACACAACTGAGAAAAATATTACAGAATAAATGAATTTTCAAATAAAATTATGAATCTTTAACTAGAATAGTGGGATTTTAAACTAAACAGGTGAATTTTCAACAAAAGTGATGAATATTAAACGAAAATATTTGAATTTTTAACTGTAAAGATGAATTTTTAAACAATAAGATCAATTTTCAAACAAAAATATTAATTTCTTACAAAAAATAGAATTTTTCATCAAAATATATGAATTTTGAACTAAAACTTTGAATCCTCAACTGCAATAGTCAAATTTTAAACAACAAAAATGAATTTTTAACTAAAACAATGAATCTTCCACTAAAAGAGTTGAAATTTAAAAAAAGATTTGACTGAAAAAGGAAAATTGTGAATCAAAAGGTAAATAATTCAGTTTTAAGATAAAAAAATCAATATTAGACCAAAAAATACCAATTTTCGACTACAACTATCATTTTTCAACCAAAAAATGAATAATTAAATATGCAGTCAAAAAAAGAATGTTCAATACAAATGAATGAATTTTTAACTAAATTGCATTTATAGTAAAAAAAATATTTTCATCCAAAGAAAAAACAATTTTTCAATGAAACAGATAATGTTTTAATCAAACAAATAATTTCTAATGAAAACGATAAATCTTCAATAGAAAAAAATTAATTTTTCTCAAAGGAGTTTATTTTGCAACCAAGTAAATTTATTTCTAACCTAAAAGACCAAATGTTTAAATAAAATAATAAATATTTAACTGTAATGCTTGAATTTTTAACAAAAAATAAGAATTTCTAAACAATAAGATTAACTGTCTAAGAAATAAATTGTTTTCTTCCAAAAAAAGTTACCCGAATTTCCAAAAAATTAATTTCATTTTTAAATGAAAAATATCAATTTTCAACCAAATAGTTAAATTTTTATCTAAAAATTTTAAATTTCATCCAAAAATAGAACAGTTGAATTTTCATTTCAAAATTTAATTCTCAACTAAAAAAATTAGATCCTCAGAAAAATAGTTCAATTTTCGGTAAAAAATACGTTTTTTACCGAAACTTATTTTAAAACTAAAAGATAAATTTTAAACTAAAGTGATAAATATTTAATTGAAATACTTGAATTTTTAACGAAAAAAAATCTATTTTTAAATAAGGAGATTAACTTTAAAAAAATCATTTTGTACGCAAAAAATCGATTTTTTTTACAAAATACGTGAATTTGTAACGAAATAAAAGAATTTTCAAGTTGAAAAGATATACTTACATCCAAATGGTTAAATTTGAACAATAAATGGTCAATTTTCAAAAGGAATAGTGGACTTTCATACCTACCAAAAAGATAAATTTTGAACCAATAAGAATTATTTTCTAAAAAAAAAACTAATTTTCCACAAAATTACATGAATTAAAAAAAAGCAGTTTATTTTTTAAATAAAAAATATCAATTTCAAGCTGAATAGTTTAATTTTAATGGGAAAAAGGTGAAATTTCAACCAAACATAGAAAGGTTTTTTTTTCCGTTAAAAATCTAATTCTTGCCCAAAAAAATCGTGTTTTCAGGAAAATTGTTAAATTTTCTACTGGTATAGTTAAATTTTTAAATGAAAAATTTATTTTCAAAAAATTAGTTAAATTTTTAAACACACATAAATTTACAAATAAAATTATGAATCTTTCAAACAAATTAATTTTTAATTCCCCTCTTCTAAATCCAAGTTTTAATCATTTAAAAAAATTCCCGTTCCTTGTCAAAAGTTAACTCATTCAAGTGAAATTATACTTCTTTACCGAAACTTCCTTTTTTAAATAATTAAAATAATCATTATTTGCACTCATATGCCCAAAAACTTTAGATAAAGTAGCAGCCATTTTTCTAAATTGACCAACATTATTAAAATAATGAAAACTTTTATTTTTCTTCGATGAGAAGTAAATTCTCGGGTTTTAACTTAAATTTCTGGTCATTTCTTGGTTATTTTCTAACGAAAAATGCACTTTTTCAATTGAATTATATACATTTCGTGATAAACATGGTTTTGTGAAAAAATATTTAGGTATAAGTTCTAATGAATAAGGGAATTCTATCTTCAATTTATTGCAAATTAAATTTAAATTAAATTAAATTTTTTACTTAAATTCTTCTCCTGTCTAAACATTCTACTATTTGTTTAAAATCTTAATTCTTTGATTGAAAATGAAACTTTTTTCTTAAGTTTCATCTTTTTTGGTACAAAGTTCAACAACTTGAATCAAAGTTCCACTAATTTTGTAAAAATTTATCTTTCTGGTTAAAGGTGTATCTCCTTGGTTGAAAATTTGACTTTTTCGTTGAAAATTCGTTTAATTCTGATGGAAAATTAACATTATTTAAATTGAAAATTTAACTTTTATATTTCTAGTTTAAAATTCACATTTTTTGTTAAAGACGCAACTATTTGAATAATTTTTTTTTGTTTAGTAGAAATTTATGCAATCTGTTGAAAGTTCCTGTTTTAAAATAGAAAATTAATATTTTTACTTAAAAATTAATCTTTTTCGTTGAAAATTCATCTTTTTGATTCAAACTTTAACTATTTTATTCAATATTCGTATTTTTTATTCCATTCAACTGTTTTTGATTAAAATAAAAATATTTTTTGGTTAAAATATCATCAATTACACTTTTCGTGGAAACTTCATTTTCTTTTTTTGCAAATTCAACTACTACCTCGTTGAAAGTCGAACTGATTTGATAAAAATACATTTTTTTGAAGATTCATAATTGTAGTTGAAAATTCATCTTCAGAGTGAAAAACTTAACCAGTTTTTTTAAACTGAAAATGTAACTATAATTTTTCAAAATAAAAACATTATTTTCAATTTTCCTATGAACATTTAAAAATATTTTTGATTCTTTTGAAGCCTTTCACAATTCTTAAAAAGCTTTTAGATTTGTTGTTAGAAATCTGCTACAATGCATAATTTTGAATTCAATTAGTTCATCTTTTCAGAACTTCTAAATATCATTTTATCTCACTAGAACTTTTTATAGGAATTTATAGTTTTTAAAAAGACAAATTAAAATTGTAACGTTCAAAGATTTTTTTTTAGTTTTGAATATTTTTTTTTACTCACTGATTTTAAATGGACAGTCCAATATTTCTAAATATTAAGCAATTATTGACCTTTTTCTTAATTAAAAAATTTCAAATTTCAATCTAAAAGAATATTTGAAATTTAGTAAATTTGAATATAATAATTAGGAAATAATAACATTTAAAAAAATAGGTAAATAAAAATAAATAATTACTAAATAATAATTATGAATATATTATTTTGAAGTTATTTTAAAATTGAAAATATTTTATAAAATTCCAATCGTGCGTTTACATCTATTTAACCGCGAAGACTTTCCAATTGAAACGGTTTCATTTTTAACGCTAAAATCTAGAAATTTTAAAATTTTGAACTGATTCCAAATCATCTTCTAAATTAAATTATTGTTAAATTTTAAAAATAATTATAATTTATATTCACAGTTGATCAACCAAAAAATGTTTTTATCCAAAATTGTCGATTTCAAACGCTTCTAATTCGTAATTTGTAAACTCTGCAAAATGTAATTTTTTAAGTAAAATTTGTTGGAATTACGCATTGTAAAGTGAATGATATTATAATTGAAATATGTAAAAATTCAACTGATTTTTTTTAACTGTTAAAATAAAACCTGAACAGATTTTTTTCTAACTGTTAAAATAAAACCTGAACAGATTTTTTTTAACTGTTAAAATAAAACCTGAACAGATTTTTTTTTAACTGTTAAAATAAAACCTGAACAGATTTTTTTTTAACTGTTAAAATAAAACCTGAACAGATTTTTTTTAACTGTGAAAATAAAACCTGAACAGATTTTTTTTAACTGTTAAAATAAAACCTGAACAGATTTTTTTTTAACTGTTAAAATAAAACCTGAACAGATTTTTTTTAACTGTTAAAATAAAACCTGAACAGATTTTTTTCTAACTGTTAAAATAAAACCTGAACAGATTTTTTTTTAACTGTTAAAATAAAACCTGAACAGATTTTTTTTCTTTAAACATTTGTAAAATTCCCGGTCAAAAAATAAATTCACTGTCATTTCCCGGTTTTCCCCGCTCTCATGAAATTCCCGGTTTATCCGGCCCAGCGGGCATCCTGAAAAAATATGAATAGTGGGAAAAAGTGTAAATTAAATCGGGTAAAAAAAAAAAGATTTGCCTAAAAAAGTTTTACGTAACCCAGAATCCACACCTACGTTACGAGAGCGAGAGAAGAGTCAGGCCTGAAAAAAATATGTACAAGTTGTAACAGGTGAATGAACTTACGCGGTGAATGTACATGTTGCGAGTCGTGATGTCCGGGTGGCGAGTAAGGAGGCTCACTACCACTGTCTGGCGGACTTTCTGGTAGTGAATGACTGCAAAGAGAGCATTTTCCAATTTTTAATTCAGAAAAAATAGGTAGCTTTAAAAAAATTTAATTTTTTAATTTTTTTTGTAAATAAATATAGGGCTCGGATCGACTAGAAGGGTTTTAAAAAGTCAAATTTTGAATGATAATGATGAAATGGTATCAGAGACTGAGTGAATGAAACAATAACTTTATTTGTTATTTGTATAATTCTCATTCATTTGTAAATATTCTTTGCATCATCAAATTGAAATCTAAAGTTAAAAATAATATAAATTTTCAAACAAGATTTATTTTCTACCCAAACAGACGAATTTTCTACCAAATATATGAATTTTATAACAAAAAATTTTAATTTTCCACCTGATACCATGGACTTTCAAGCAAAAAGTTAATTTTCTACCAAAATAAATAGTTAAATTTTTAACAAAACAATTGAATTTTCTACCAAAATAGTTGAATATTCAAGCAGACAGTTCAGTTATAAAAAAAGGTTTTCAACCACAAATGGAATAGTTACACTTTCAATTAAAAAAATTGATTAAAAAAAAAACGAAGGCTCTACCAGTTAAATTGAACCAAAAAAGAACAAATTAAAAAATGTTGAATCCACAGCCGATAATGTATATTTAAAAAAAGTATAATTTTCCACAAAGAAAGATGACTTTTAAACCATAAAAGAAAAATTTTCAATCCATAAGGACCAATTTTCTGTCCAAGAAGAAGAATGTTCAGCAAAAGAGTTAAATTTTCGAACAAAAAAGCAACTTTTTAACCAAATAACTGAAATTTCAAACAAATGTTCAAAAGAGACGGATTTTAAACAAAGTAATTGGATTTTTAGACAAATATTTGAATTTTCACCCTGCAAGGATTAATTTTGAACATAGTAACTAAAATTTAAAACAAAAAAGATTAAACTTCAACCAAATAGTTAAATTTTTGAGCCAAAAAGACAAATTAAAAAAAATAGTTTAATTATCGAGTTTTTTACAAACAAGATCATTTTTTAAAAAGAAAGATGAATTTGCAATCAAATAGTCAAATTAGGAAAATATATATTTTTAACCGATAAGACGAATTTTTTAGTGGGCAGTTGAATTAAAAAAAAAATAGTTTATTTTCAACCAACAAATATGACTTTCCAAACCTAAAAGATAAATTTTCGATCCACAAGGACGAATTTTTTATCCAAACAAGATGAATTCTGAACAAAGTAATTGAATTTTCAAGCCGAAAAAAGTAAATAAATTAAAAAACTAACTAAAAAAATTTTTAATCAAAACAGACGAATTTTAAACAAAGTAACTGAAATTTCAAGGAAATATTCTAAATGGGCGGATTTTAAGTGAAGTAATTTTTGTTTTAGCCAAAACGTTGAATTTCCACCCTACAAAGATAAATTTTCAAACCAATGGTTGAATTCCAAACAAAGATGATTAAAGTTTAACCAAATAGTGGAATTCTCAACCCAAAAAGAAGAATTAAAAAAGATATTTTTTAACCAAAAAGACGAATTGTTTAGAAGACAGCTGAATTTAAAAAAAGAGTTTATTTTCAACAAAAAATTATGATTTTTTAAACATAAAATATAAATTTTGTTACCTCTAAATAGTAGAATTATAAAAATTAATTTTTAAGCGAAATGATGAATTTTGCAGAAGATAGTTGAATTATCAACAAAAACGTCATAATTTTCATATTTTCAATTAAATGGTCGAAATTTCAAATAAAAGAAAATAAACCTCAACCAAAAACAGTTGCATTTTCAACCAAATAGTTGAATTTTTTAAGCCAAATAATGGAGTTTTCAGAACAAAAAAAACGAATTTTTTAGAAGACAGTTTAATTATTAATTAATAGTTCCTTTTTAAATAACAATACAGTTTGTGCCAAATAGTTTCAATAAGAAAAAATTATTTTTAATCGAAATGTTGCATTTGCAACCAAATTGTTGGACTTACAATCAAAATTGAGGAACCTTTTAGCAAACATTTAAATTTTCATTAAAAAAGTTAATTTTTAACTGAAAAAGGACAATTTTCTATCCAAAAAGCCGAATTTTCAACAAAACAGTTAAATTTGTTACCGATAAGATTAATTTTCTACAAAAAGAAATAAATTTTCATTGAAATAATAAGATTTTTAACTAAACAGAATGAAATTTCAAACAAAACAGATCGGATTTTCTTATTGAATTTTATTTATTAATTTCGCGTTCAAGTGAAAAAACGAGAAAAGGAAAATTTTCTTGAAAATAGAAAAAAAAGAGAAATTAAAAAAAAAAGGAATCGGGGAAGAATTTGGAAAATGTAAAGCTTTATTGAGATATAAATTATTTGTTAATATTACCAATGAAAATGTTAGAATTTTCTTAGAAAAACGGAAAAAGGTCGATGAGAGCCCTGTAGGGGAATTAAGGGGAACTCAGGGTAGGGAAAGTAAGGCAAAACAGGGGAGTATGGGGAAATAAGGGCAAATTATTAGAAATAAGGTTGAGTAGGGAAGGGGAAGTAAGGGATAATTAAGGAAAAACAGGGTACAGAGAGTAGAGGAAATTATGGAAAATGAGGGAAGAAGAATCAGCGGAAAGAATAGAAAATAAGGGGAGAAGTAGTAGGGGAAATTACAGCAAAGGAAGTAGGGGAAATAACGAGAGGTGAAGTAGTAGAATGAGTGGTAGGAAAGTTGAAGAATGAGGGTGGTAAAGTAGGGAAGTGAGAGGAAATAAGGATAGGGGAAGTGAGGTAAAATTA
>NC_046663.1:4972797-4981018 GCF_010883055.1 Belonocnema kinseyi | reverse complement strand
AGGAAAGGAGGAGCAGGTCAAATAATAAGGAATGAGGGGAGGGGTGGTATTGGAAATGGCAGAAGTTGATGTAGGGCAACTGTCGGGAGGTGAAGTAGGGGAATGCGGGATGGGAAAGCTGAGGGGTAAGGGGAGGGAATGTTTTAGAAGAAGAGAGTTGAAACTTACGGATGAACATAGTTTTGAGGATCCTTATATATACTTCCGGGAGGCACAGGAGTTGTACCGGAAATGCAGGTTGTCGGAACTGTATGATTTTGTGTTATCGGTGAAGACAACCTGGTCGGTGTTTGTTGGTTGGTCGTCGCTTCCACGCGACCTCCGTGATTGGTTGGTCCACCAACCTCATTGTGTGCAAGGGTATCAGCAAAGTATCTAAATATAAAATAAAATTTAAGTTGAGTGATCAATTATTTTTATTATTAATAATATTAATAATATTATTAAATATTAAATGAAATAATTTTTAAAAACTTAGAAAAATTGATTGAAAGGGATTCATTTTGATTTCGTTCCCTAATTAATTCATGATTCATTGAAATAATTATTAAAATGTGTAGATCGGATTTCGCACAATTTTAATTTTGTTTTAATTCTCATCGGATTTCAGTAATTCCACTATGAATTTGAAGCAAAAAAAAATAAGTTAATTCGGGACAGTGATCTATTTTTAAGATATTTAATTATTTACAATTGAAAATTCGCTAGATTGTTAAATTAGGAATATTTATGTGTTTTTTTCATGAAATTTTGAACACCTTTTAGAAATAGGTCTATCTTGAGGATTTCGAATTAAAAATTCTTGAACTTTTAATGTTTATAATCCGAAATGATCTAATTTTGCATGTTTTTTAAATATTTAAAGAGTATGGACGAGATAGGCGATAGAGAAGTGTCAGGAGTAGTTGGGCAACGTAAGAGCAATTTCGGAGGATTCGGCAAATGAAATATGGGAGGATCTGAAGAGGAAGTAAAAGAATATGAGCAAAAGAAGGTATTCAGGACGAAGAAGAAAGGAATGGTGAAGTCGTGGGGGGATAGGGAATGTAAAATGATGAAGAGAAAGGTGAAAAAGAATTAGAAGAAGTGAAAGGAAGGAACCGCGAAAAGGGAGGAGTACGTAGAAATGAGGAAGGAGTTTAGGGTGATGTGTAAGAAGAAAGAGCAACAAAAGGAAAAAGAGCTGGAAAAGGTGTTGAGAAGTGTTAAGACAGAAGTGGGCGTGTGGAAGATAATTGATAGGTTAAGGAAAAGTAGCGTGGAGATAAGTGAGAAGATAGGGAGGGACGAATAGAGGAAATTTTTTAAAGATTCATTTCAGGGATCAGATACACGGAAGAGAGATGAATGGATTAGAAGAACGTGGGAGGTAGGTGGAGAGGAGCTGAATGACGAGGAGATAGAGAAGCAGATAAGGAAGTTGAAAGAATCTAAGGCAACAGGGGTGGACGGGGTAGAGAACGAAGCGTGACTGTTTGGCACAAAAGATCTAAAGGAAGAGGCTGAAGGGGGTAGTAAAAAAAGTATGGAGGAGCGAGGGATTCCCAAGAGGGTGGAGGGAGGGGTTGATCCTACCACTGTATGAAAAAGGGGATAGGAAGAGGCGGGAAAATTATAGAGGAATTACGGTAATGAACTCGGTGTACAAAATATACGCGATGGTCTTGGCAGATAACTGCGGAAGGATATTAAAGGGGAAAGGAATATTGCAAGAGACGCAGACGGGCTTTAGGAATAGAAGGAGTACTATTGACAATATTTACGTCTTGCAGCACGTGGTAGATAGAGATCTAACCAAACAGGGTGCCAAAGTGTACGCTATTCTTTGTAGATCTGAAAGATACGTTCCCTTTAATGGATAGGGGGAGGTTGTCGGAGGCAATGCGAGAGAGGCAGGTCGAGAGGGTAAGGAAAGTATATGAGGAGACAAGAGATAGAGTGAGAGGAGGGGAGGGAATCTCTAAGGATTTCTGGATGACTAAGGGGTTGAGGCAAGGGTGCCCGCTTAGCCCAACGCTTTTTGTAATTTTAATCGCTGATATGGAAAGTAAGCTAGCCGCCGGAGTGGTAGGAGGAGTTAGAATAGGAGGAGTCAGGATATGGTTACTCGCATATGTAAATGACATAGTGCTGCTAACAAAGAGTAAAGCGGCTTGAAAGGTGATGTAAAAATGTTGAGAAGACACTTGGACAAAAAATATGTTATAGTTAAATGCGGACATGTCGAAGGGTATGTTGTTCAGGAAATGAGGTGGGAGAGATAAGGGAGAAGGGAAAAGCGGTAGAGGAGGTAAAATAGTTTGTGTATCCAGGCTTCCTGTTTCGGAGGAATGGGGGAGTGGATGGTCATATTAAAGAGAGGATGCGAAGGAAAAATGTGGAGATAAGGCAGGTGTGGAGGCTAGGGAAGAGGTTTTTCGCAGACGATTTTGTAAGGAGAATGAAATTGTTTGATTCGCTAATGATGAGGGTTATATTTTATGGAGTGGATTTTAAAGGTAAGTGAGGAGATGAATAGGTTACAGGAGAAATGTTAAATTAAAAATTATTTACTTTTCACGATTTATATTTTTAAGATATGTATAAATCAAAACTCCTAAATTTTAATGATTTTGTAGATCATAATTAATCTCTTCAATTTCTATTTAAAACTTAAACTTTTTATTAAAATTTTAAATAAACAACTGTTTAATTAGAACCAAAAAGGGGGATTTTTAACAAATGAGTTGAATCTTTAACGAAAATAGAATAATTTTTAGTCAAACAGTTTCATTTTTAACTAAAAGAGATGAATTTTCATTCAAACAATTTCCAAAGAAGAAAGATTTTTTTGTCGAAAAAGGAAACAGATGTCGACATAACTGATAAACTTTCATCCAAAAAGACGATTTTTCTATAAAACAGTTGCCTTTTCAACAAAAAAGTTAATTTTTAACTAAAATTATGAATTTTCAACAAGGAAAAAAAAAATTAGCAAAGAAATATATGAATATTTAATCAAATAGATGATTTTTAAAGCCAAAAAGGCACATTTTTATAAGACAGTTTAATTTTAAACATAGAAGTTTATGTTCAACGACGAAAGAGGACTTTTCTACAAAAAAATTGCTTTTTTATAAATAAGTTAAATTTTCCATAAAAATGACGAATTTTTAACAAAATTGTTGAATTTTCAAACTGCAAAGATGAATTTTCGTTCAATAGGTCGAACCTTCAAACTAGAAAGATTATACTTGAAAAAGTTGCATTTTTCACCAAACAATTGAATTTTTTGGAAGACAGTTGAATTTTCACAACAAAAAAAAAATTTTAATGTAAAAGGAATGTACAACAACAAAAATTTAATTTCTCACCAAAGAAATGATTTTTTAACAAAATAGTTGAATATTTATCAAAATAATTAAATTTTCATCAACAATTATGAATTTTCAACAAAAAGAAAAGAATTTTTAGCAAAATATATGCATTTTAAATGAATTTCTCGAATTTTAAACCTTCAAAGATGAATGTTCAACAAAATCATAGTTTAAAAAAATTGAATTTTTTAGTAGACAATTGAATTTTCACAACAACAAAAAAAGAGAATTTGCAATCCGAAAGGAATGCATAAGAAAACAAGAAAGATGGCTTTTATAGCAAAAAATGGCTTTTTAACAAATAAGTTAAATTTTCAACAAAATAGATAATATTTTAACGAAATTGTTCATTTTTCAACCTCCAAGATGAATTTTCAAACAAATGGTCTAATTTTTAAATAAGAAAGATTCAACTTTAACCACAAAATGTTGCATTCTTCACCAAATAATGGGGATATTGCACGAAGTGAAATAAAAAGATATTTTGATTATTCAGTAGTTTATAAAAATATCCAGAGAAAAAGAATTTATTATTGAATAAGAAGCATGTTTTTTTCTTGATAAAGTTTGAATATGGCGCCCGCTCACGCCATTTTTCGTCAAACGCATAGATTGGCTACATCTGTGTGATGTCATTCTTCGCGCAAAAATTCAAACTGCCTAAATCATATAAAATTTAAAAAAATTAAAATAGTTTATAAACATGCTTTTCAATCTATAAATCTAGATTTTATATTAAATATAGGGTTTTCGTTGGCCAGGTCAAACGCTACTGCCCATTGCCGACGTGTTCGTATATTTTGCGGTTAAAGAATAATAATTTTATTCCCAAAGGCAATAACTCCATAGAAAAAAATGTGCGACAGTCCGAATAATAACCACACGAATCCGCCAAGTTTTCCGAATAAAATGGTGTTTCTGTAATTTGCATAAAGAAATTTCGTTCCTAGCTATTCAGCAAAATACAAGTAAAAATTTTCACATGACCCCAGAGCTAAGAAAATGTTGGAAACAATTTGAAAAAATTCCGGAGTGTCCTACAACATGTTTAGAATCGAGTAGAAACCTTAAGATTTAAAAATATTAAAAAATGTCAGTTTTGCAAGGATTTTTGTTGAATGTTTCTATTTAGGAATTGAATGGAGCTATCGTGGTGTTTAATGGCTTAAAATGTACAACAAAAATCCTTGTAAAACTGACGTTTTTCAATATTTTTAAATCTTAAACTCTCTACTGCATTCTAAATATGTTGAGGACACTCCAGAATTTTTTCAAATTTTTTCCAACATTTTCTTAGCTCTGGGGCCATGTGAAAATTAAGGTGTCTCAAATATGGGCCTCGCGAAAGCATTTTTACTTGTATTTTGCTAAATAGCTCGGATCGAAATTTTTTTACGCAAATTACAAAAACACCATTTTATTCAGAAAACTTGGCGGATTCATGTGGTTCTTATTCGAACTTCCTCACATTTTTTTCTGCGGAGTTATTGCCTTCTAAAGTGGGGGGTCTTAATTTTTGCGGCGATATTAGAATCACATACAGACACAGCATATTTTTTAGCAAATAATCTAGCAACTTTAAGGATTTCACTGATTTGTAAATTCATTCTCTATTTATTATATTTTTGAACTCGCTTAATTTAGCTTTTATTTTCTATTTCTCGTTTTTAGGCATTTAAAGGTTAATTTAAACAATCATCTGGACCATGTGTCAAGAAGTGCCACGGCGGCCACGAAACCTGATTGGTCAAAATTTCGAAAAGTAACATGGCAGCTAAAGTGGTCTGATTAGTGCTCAGTTTTAAATCTTAGTGACGCAACAAAACAGTTGAATTGTTCACCACAAAATGACTTATTAAAAGACAGTTGGAATTTCAAGAAAATGATTAAATTTTCAATCAAATAGTAGCATTTTTAACCAAAAGATATAAATTCTGAACTAAAAATACCATAGTAAACTTTTCAGTTAAAAGGAATGACCTTTCAACGAAAAATAGTTGAATTTTGCTGGTTGGTTTTTTATTAACATAGTCAGAATTTAAGTGTAAAACTAAAAAAAAAAGGGAAGCTGAGTAAGTAGTTTAATGTGTGTTACTTATATAATTATTTATTTTATTATATTGAATATTTCCTAATTTATTTAATCTCAAAAGTATTTTGACAAATGATTCCATAATTAAGCGAGAAATTCTGGACAGCTAACAAGCACATGGGATTTATTAAACTCAGATATCGGTATCGTTAGTTCGCTGCTTAGAGTAGCCAAAACGTAATGTAATCACGTGATTATTGGAATTTTCTCATTAAAAAAAAGAAGGAAATGTGTAGTTTAATCCACCCATGCAAATGCAATAAAAGTATACATTTAACGCCAGGAAACGTCATTGTGTACAAGACTTTAATTTGCATGTTAAATAATCACATAGCGGGCAATAAATTTTATTCACACAGCTGATACAAGGAAATCCTTTTTTTGTTAAATGTCAAGGTAATCACAAGAATGGTTCTAAGGACAATTTTTTCTTTTTCAGGGATTACAGTGGTTCAGATTACGGTGTTTAATTGTAAGTAAAACGGTAGTTGAACTTTCAATCAAACAGTTAAATGTTCAACTAATAAAATAGATTTTCAATAATGTAGTTCAACTTTTGAATAATTAGTTGAATTTTTAATGAAGAACATTGATTTTACACTGAAAAAGACGAGTTTTTAACAAAATATGTGAATTTTTAATTATATAGTAAAATTTTCAACATAAAAAAACATTTTTTCACAAAAATGGAATAGTTCATTTGACAGTTAAAAACTTAAATTTTAAATAGAAAAAAACTATTTTTAACAAGAAAATCTAAATCTGTAACCAATAAAATGAATGTTTAACAAAGTAGTTCAAAGTAATAACAAGTTAACAAAGTGAATAAATAAGGGGAATCTTGGGAAAAATCTGTTAACTATTTAAATTTAACATTATTAGTAAACAATCATTTAGGGAGATAGGGAAAGGGATTGGAAAATTGATGGATAAGAGGACCCCATGAGCTAGAACCTCTTCTTTTAGTCAAACATTTTTCGAGAATGACTTAAATTAAAGCTCTTGATAAAAGAATTTAGTGGGATTGAAAAATATATTTTTTTAATTTTGAAAATTTGTTTAAGTAGGCCCCTATGCTGTAAGCTTCTCTTCAAATCTGATTTTCTTCGAGGATGATACAAATTGAAGTATGCGGAATATTTGTTTAAATCTTGCTTGTAACATTTTACTCTTGTTATATAAAACTGTAATAAATTGTACTTTTTTGCTTTATCATTGTATACTTATATAGTTGTATCTCTTAAAAAATAATAACAGATAATAAAAATGAACGAAAAAAACTTGATCGAATCAATAAAACTTATAAATTATATATTTTTGTTTTATCATAGTGCACTTATATAGTTGTGTCCATACAAAAATAACAAATAATAAAAATTAACTAAGATTTATATGAGTTCAACATCAGCCTACCGTTGAATATTATATCATTGCTTCAGTTCAGTTATTATGTAGTGCTTTTAGATAAAAAATATTCAGTGTTTTTTTTTAGGGGGTGAGAAGGGCACTTCGAGTGAAGTTTAGAGTGTTGAGAGCTAGGAAAAGGGGTACTACACGGAAAAAAATGGATGTTCAAAAGTAAAATCTAGATGTTCAGGGTTAACATATTATATGTTTAACTATAGGACAACAATCTAGATGTTCGAAGTTAGCATCCGTAGATCTTAAAAAGTGAAATGTTACCCTCTAACATTCAAAATGTTCAACTAAAAAATACGAGATATTACATGTATGGTTATGTCAAAGTACGTCTGTAAATATTTGAGGAGTTTACTTATTTATGGTCATTTAAGGAATTAATTGATAACTTATTTGTGAATTTTAAATTAAACTTTAATGTTCGTACACGAACGAAAAACAGATAAAGGGTATACAATGTCGACCAGATGATGCATTCAGTCAAGTTGAGGTTATATTCAATATTACTAATTCAAAATAAAAATGTGGATGTATAATCGGAGAACGAATGATTTGCACTCTGAATTAAATATTCTATCCATTTTAAGTTACTTAAACTCAAATTTTATTTCAAATTTATAAACCTTTCGTCAAATGTGTCAAGTCCATAAACCTAAAACATAAGATCGTTTTTCTCTTCTTTAGACCAAAAAAAGTCGTTATCCAATTTTATTTAAGGACATCTAATTTTTATTCTTTGGAAATGTTCCAAAATTGTAATATTCCATAATTTTAATATTGAATATATATATAGCTTTCAAGTGTCGTGAAATTGCAATGCGCGATGCGCATGCGCCTAACATCTCAAAAAGGTGTTAAATGTTTTGCATGAATATCTGCGTATTAGGTTAGGTGCTACAGTCTTACCCTTTGAACATCCATTTTTCTCCGTGTAGGTTTGAGGGGAACACTTTGGACAAAGTCTGCGTATGTGAAAAGCTGGAAAAGGGGCACGTGGGATAAAAAAGGCCCTTTGGGGGACCTTTGCGTGTGCGGAGAGCTGAATAAGGATTAAGAAGGTCGTTGATGATACTTTGGACAAAGTGTGCGTGTGTAAAGAGCTGGAACAGGGACACGAGGAGTGAGTAGGACACTTTGAAAGACATGTGCGAGCGCGTAGAGCTGAAAAGGGGGAAAGAAGGTTGAGGTTTATACTTTGGTTGAAGTGCGAGTGCGTGGTGAGCTGGAAAAAGGGCACTAGGAGTGATGATAGTTTGGATGAAGTCTGCGTGTGCGGAGAGCTGGAAGGAGAACACTAGGAGTGAAGATAGTTTAGATGAAGCTGTGTGTGCGGTGAGCTGAAAGGGGGGGGGGG
>NC_046663.1:4955544-4972697 GCF_010883055.1 Belonocnema kinseyi | reverse complement strand
GGGGGGGGGGCTGGAAAGGGTCACTAGGAGTGAGCAGAGGGCACTCTGGGTGATGTTGGGTGAATACTCTGGATGAAGTGTGTGTGTAAACAGTTGGAAAAGGGACTCGATGAGTAAGTAGGACCCTTTGGGAACGTGTGAGTGTGTGATGAGCTGGAAAAGCGGTAATAGGGGTGAGGATGACACATTGTGTGTAGTACACTGAAAATTTTTTGGGCGATCTGGTCGCCCACGTGGTAGAGCTGGAACACCAAATGCGTCGCGCGCTGCTCACCTGCAACTTGGTACAAATCCTCTCTCATATTGGGCACGCTCTGTTCCCACATTGGAACAGCTGTAGTCCCAACAGTATTGGTACAGTAACGCTCCATTTAGGCGGGAGCACGGAATCCCCACGCCGAGTTTCGCGCGGAGTTATACAGTTATAGTTTATACTCGTGGAGCAATTTCATTCTCTTTTGTGGGACTGCTGCGTTTCCAACACACGGGAAAGGATCTGCTCGCACGCTTGGTACTATAGCTTACTTAAAAGTGGCCTGGCCGCTACACCAACCGTCGTGGTGGCGCTGCGTTGCCACTAAGAAGACAGCTGCTTGCCCAAATATTTTTCAGTGTATGCGTATGCAGAGAGCTAGAAAAGGGTCATTAGCGACGAAGAAGACCACAGAATAAAGTAATGATAAAATTTGTTGCAGGAAATTTTTTAGAGGGATAAAGTTTTATTCAGACAACTTCGCATTTTTCAAAACACATGTGTTGTCATGAAAAAACAAAAGAAAGTTTAACCTATATTTCTTTAAAGTTTATCCTGTAAAGTTAATTTTTGTTGCAGCAAATTTTTCGTCAGAAATCGATGTAAATTTTATCTTCTGTTTTTTCTGTGACACTATGGGTGAAGTAAGCGGGTGCGTGGGGAGCTTGAAAAGGGGCCTGCAAGGAAGAGGGTACTCAGGGTAAAGTGTGCGTTTGTATGCGTGTGCGGAGAATATAGAAAGTAAATTTAGGTTCAATTTATGGCATTTTTGTCCTTTCTTGGAATTTTTTTTAACTTTCCAACGATATTCTTCTATTTAATACTGTCGAGGCAACTCTGGGTAAATTTCGGATAGTTTGATTATAAAATTAAAAGTTTAGAAAAAGTGTTTGTTGATTCCAATAGCAAGAGCTAGCAATGAGTGGTGGGATATGTCAGAATAATTTTGTACCGGACTTATTACTTGGTCGAGCCCTTAATCTGTCGAGTTACACGCACGACGTATGAGTACGAGGAATAAAATGACTAGAGCTAATGTAGCGGGCAGTGATTCCATCAATTCTATCGCAGCTTGTCTGCAGTCGCGTCATTATATCATTACACCTCTTCAATATGCCGTGTACGGACAGACAGTCAAACTAAAGTACATCTACATTCTACATTCTTCTGCACTCAATACATCACTCTGATTCTAGCTTGCTTGACGATTAATTGCATTATATTGAGCTGCATTCATCTCGATCGGACTGCATCCAAGGAATTTTTTCATTTTTTGACTAATATCTCGATAGTTACAGAGTATTTACTAGTGATGCATTTAAACGAGATAAAACAATCAAATTAAATTGCTTGAATAGAATTATTACTAATAGTTCGTAACTTTTAGGCTTAAGAAAAGTAAATTTCATGGTAACTAATTTCAAAAAGAAAAATATACTGAGTTTAAAATTCGATTAAGGGCATGTGACACAGCTAAATACCTATATTACCGACCACAGTTTTTCAGTTCACTGAATGTTTTTTTGAACCTGAGAACTCTTTTTGTAAATAAAATATCGAGCTGAAACTTTGGGAAATGTATTAGAGTGCAATAAAGTACGTTTAGGTACTGCATTTTGGTAGAAACTTCACTGAAAATTATTTCATCTTTTTTCTGAACCTCAACATTTTTTGAACGTTCGAACTTTTTTTATACATAAAATATCGGTCTCAAACTTTGAGACATGCAAGAGCCGAAAGAAAACTACGTTTAAGTACAAAGCTTAATAATAAAAGATGTAAAAAAATATATTTTAACCATCAATTCCAATGGCATCAGCCGGTAACGTTGTACACGAAAATACGAACCCTCTAGAGCCTTATCTAGTGGCCGCCAGGTTTCGTATTTTCGTGTACAATGTTACCGGCTGATGCCGTTGGAATTGATTGTTAAAATATATTTTTTTACATCTTTTATTATTAAGCTTTGTACTTAAACGTAGTTTTCTTTCGGCTCTTGCATTTCTAAAAGTTTGAGACCGATATTTTATGTATAAAAAAAGTTCGAACGTTCAAAAACTGTTGATATTCAGAAAAAAGATGAAATAATTTTCAGTGAAGTTCCGACCAAAATGTAGTACCTAAACGTACTTTATTGTACTCTAATACATTTCCCAAAGTTTTAGCTCGATATTTTATTTACAAAAAAAGTTCTCAGGTTTAAAAAAATATTCAGTGAACTGAAAAACTGTGGTCGGTAATATAGGTATTTAGCTGTGTCACATGCCCTTAACAAATATATGATAGCGCAATTTTTTTTTCTGAAACACCCAACTGTATCTAGACTTTCCCGGTTAATTTAAAAGAGTTTAAAAAATTTGAATTATATGAAATGATTGCTAAAGATTTTCAAAAAATTTCGAAATTTTTTAAAAAGATTTCATTATTTCAACGATTTTTGACTTGGAGGAGGCAATTTTGGAAAAGAATGATAATTCTTAGTTGGAACATCAGATAATCTTTGGTTATCAGAATTTCAATTTTGATTTGGAACAGAGAATTTTGGAAAAGAAGTATAATACTGAATTTAAACAGAGATTTTTTTATTTCCCTTTTTTAAATTACAATCACAATTATTTTCAAAAATTTCCGTTTTATTTTCGAATTCTTAACATAATAGTTAAATTTTCAACCAAAGAGAGGAATTTCCATCTCAAATGACGAATCTTAAACCAAAAAATGACTTTTTAACAAAATTGTATAATTTTCTACACAGAAGTATGATTTGTAGCTAAAAAAGACACAGTCACACAAAAAATGTAATAGTATATATTTCAACCAAAAAAAGATGGTAATTATCCATTTATAAAAACAGTTTAATTTAACCAAAAAGACGAATTACTCGTATCAACAAGACTGTCAAATCCTCAACTAAAAAGAAGAAAAAAAAACAGGTGACTTTTTAAACAAAACGGATACTTTTTAACAAAACTGCTAAACTTTGAACAAAGAAAATTAAGTTTCAACCATACAGTTTAATTTATAACCAAAACATTAATTTTTAACCTAGAAGATTAGCTTTCTACCAAAGAAGATAAATTTTGAACAAAACAGTTAAATTTGTAAACAACAACAAAATTAATTTTCAACTGCGAAGATAAGTTTCCATTCGAAATGGAAAATTTAAGGTTGCAATAAAAAAAATCAATCTCTGGTTGAATTTTTTGAAAAAAGAGCTTTATTTAAATGAAATATGCTAAATAATGCTAAATTAATTTCAAATTTGTTAACCGTACCGATACGGAGATAATTAATGTCAAAGTTGGCTACTTTAACATGTAGTTCATGAACAGTGCATAGCCACTCTTCACATTTTAATTTATAGTGATTAAACGCACTGGTAGAGAAATTTAAAAAATGTCGTTATTAGTGCTGGTTCTAAATACAAATTTAAAAAAAATATATCAAGTTTCTCCACCGTGTAGTTTCATAGATAATTCAATGAAAAAAAACATTGAAATTTTAGTCACTTTCAAGCTGATAAACATAACAGTATCGCATAACAGCAACACTGTTCCCTCTCCCCAGTTTATCTGTTGCACCGAGCTATTTAAGCGCACATAAAAATTGATCAGCCATAGAGTTCTTAAATTCCCGAGAATTTAAGTTCAGGTTATATAACCGAAAATATGACAGAATTGAGGAGAATTTAAAAGAATTTTAGAGAATTTGAGAATTTATGAGTTTTAACAATATTTTTATTGTTGAGGTTATATCAGCGGTTGAATATACATTATTTTCTAGCTCAGATGCATTCAGAAATTATAGTGTTTTATATACGTTAAAATTTTCAAATGTATTAATTTATTTCAAACGAAAAAAAGTCTTTTCTACTTTCAAAGATAAATCTTCAACAAAATACTGGAATTTTCAACAAAATAATTGAATTTTTAACACATTAGTTTAATATTTAACCTAAAAAGACAAATTGTCAGCAAAAAAGTGTCATAGTTTATATTTTAATCAAAAAAGAATGAAATTTATACAACAGAAGAAAAGAATTTTAAAACCAAAAAGACGAATTTCCAATAAATAAAGATTTTTCACTCAAAAAATAAATAAAAGTTTATCTAAATTATTGAACCTTCAAACCAAAAGACAAATATTATTCACAAAAATGTAATTTTTAAACAGTAAATATTACTGCTTAACAAAGAATTAATTTTCCACGAAACTGATGCATTTTTACGCAAATAAAGGAAATTTCAAACTAAAAAATAATTTAAAAAAAAACGAATTTTCAACTAAAATATATCAATCTTAAAAAATAGAAAAGTTCCATTTTCTGTTAAAAAATAAATTCGAAACAAAACAAAACTGAATGAATGAAAACAAGAATGAATGAAATTTCTTCTGTAACAGATGAAGTTTTGAATGAAAAAGACCAATTTTCAAAATAATAGTTGAATTTTCTGTTGAAAAAGATTTTTGTCGAGTTTTCACGATCAAACTGAATTTTTTAACAAGAAATAATTTTCTACCAAAAAAATTCAATTTTCAATCCAAAAAGACGAATTTTTAACAAAATTCTTGAATTCTCTAGGAAATAGTTGCATTTTTATCAAAAAATAAAATATGTATCTCAAAGGAAAAGAATTTTTTATTACACAAAAAGTTGAGTTTTCATCTAAAAAAGATTCCAGTTAACTCAGTAACATCAAAAATTGAATTTTTGTAACAAAAAAATAAGCTTCTACGAAAATAATTGAATTTTCGATCCAAAAAGATTAATTTTTTAAACCAAAAGGATGAATTTTTA
The DNA here is from genome assembly GCF_010883055.1 of Belonocnema kinseyi. Classification (NCBI taxonomy): domain Eukaryota; kingdom Metazoa; phylum Arthropoda; class Insecta; order Hymenoptera; family Cynipidae; genus Belonocnema; species Belonocnema kinseyi. Next base: position 4,967,646 of record NC_046663.1, on the reverse strand, counting down.
GAAATATAGTTCAATTCTATACCAAATAGTTGCATTTTTATCCAAAAAGATCAATTTTGCACTAAAACAGATGAATTTGTAATAAAACCCAAAAAAATGTTGTTATAAGTGGAACTTTTATCCAGAAAATTTTTCAGCTCATTTTCCAACACCAAAATATAAATTTCAAACAAAAAGTAAATATTCTACGAAATAGTTAATTTTTCAAGAAAATTGTATAATAGTTTAATTTATAACCAAACAGTTGCATTTTTATCAAAAAGAGATTTAATTTCTGCTAAAGCAGGTAAATTTTGAAATAAAAAAGACAAACTTTAAAAAAGAGTTGAATTTTCAACCTAAAAGTTATTGAAAAAATGCACTTTTCTATTAATTAAAATAAATTCTGAGATTCTCGTATATTCTGAAAGAATTTATTTCTCAGTAATATTCTCATTCTCGTTACCGTTCTCAAAGTAATATTACTGGCTCAGAACTCTATCAGCCACTGAAATCTTCACCATGTGGATCCGTGAAATTTTTTCAATGTAGTATGGTTTGACGGTGCCCCATGGAACTCTACTATTTGTACGGGGATGGGATTTACATGCAACCTTAAGTTTCAAGTTAAAAAAAATTAATTTTCAAATAACAACGAATTTTAACAAAAAAGTTTAAATTTGAACCAAAAAGACTAATTTACGACCAAATAGTTAATTGTTTAATTTAAAAAGATAAATATACGTTCAAAAATAGAATAGTTAAATTCTTGGTTGAAAAATGTAATTATCAACAAACAAACAAAAAAACATTTTTACCAAAAATGAAATAGTTAAATTTGCAGTCAAAAAAATTATTTTTTTTTTACAATCAAAATCGAATTTTCGAGCAAATAGTTCAATTTTGATCTGAAAAATTAATTTTCTACCAAATAGTTGAATATTTAAATTAAAAAGACAAATTTAAAATAAAAAATCTGCCCTTTCCGCAGGCACTTTTCCATCACGCGCTGCGCGCAGCGGCTCGCAAGTTTAAGCACGCTTAGGGCGCGCGACAATTGGTTCTCGCGCTTCGCTCTCAATAATATATTCATCTCGCACTACGCGCTCGATATTTGTGCACAGAAATTTTGAAACTAAAGGTGAAAGCATCGACAATAGTAATTTGGTGATTGTGAATTCTCTTTTGTTAAAGCTCCTTCGGCTTTAACGAACACATTTTCATCACGAATCTCGTGCTTCGCACTCAAGTTTATCCCTAAAATTTTATGTCATTCCAATGAATGTATTTTATAAATTAAAAAAATTGTTATGATAATAAAAATCAAACTTTTTCTTCTCTTGACTTTTTTTCATATCGTCCGTTATTTGGCTTGAGAGGTTCTTCTATGATTTGGAAGATGTATCAAAAGAATATTTAAACTAAATTTGTGTACTTCATTTAAGTAGGAAAAGTTCTTAGGTTCGAAACATTTCAAGGCTATGGTAAAAAATCGTTCCAGTTAATTTTTTCCAAAATAATTTCTTAGACATTCCCACTCAAATGAAGTATATAAACGTACTTAATGGCCTTCTGATACATTTTCTAAAATTTTAATCCGATATTTTATTTACAAAAAAAGTTCTGATGTTCAAAAAAAATATTCAGGGAACTAAAAAGTGAGACCGGTAATTTAGGTATTTGAATATCATATGCCTTTAAAAATGCAACACTTAAATTTTTAGTTAAAAAAATTAATTAAAAAAAAAAAACAATTGACAACAAAATAATTCAGTTTTCAACCAAAAGGATACCTTTTTAAGTAGAAACCTCAATTTTCTATAAAAAGAACTGAATTTCAATAAAGTACATGTATTTTCCACTATAGAAAGAATTTCCAAAAAATGGAATACTTACATTTTCAGGTAAGAAAATTAATTTTCAACAATAAACAAATTTTGTTTCCAAATTTCAACGCAATAATTAAATACTATGCTTCAAGTAAATACAGTTGTTTTCCCTTCACCTGCTTCCCATCCTATCACTTCCCAATCATCGCTCCACTCGATCACCTCCCCTAATTATCATTCCATAAGTTCCCCTAATTTCCTCTCCTCAGAAAAAGTACGACGGATGGATGGACGTACCAAAAGAGCAATAGTCGACCCGTCGAGCCTGGTCAGCGAGAGTCCTTTATACCCAATGAGAAATAAAATGCGGAATATAATTTTTTTAAATTTAGCACTGGGAGTGCAAAATTATCTAAGGATAATTTTGAGAAATGCGATTGTTTGAGAAATAAACCAAAATGATATTAGTTATCGTCGGCTTGCGGGTTCGATTCCCGCCTCGCACTCTGGAAGAGCCTCGGCGGCCCATGCGGTGAACACTAGCCTAGCAAGGGAGTTGTTCATCTCCGGAGAGTCATGGGACCGGTACCTCTAGAGAAAAAGGTTTTCTCTTAAGTACTTAAAGCTGTTGCTCTTGGTCGTTCGGAACCCACCTTAAACCGTAGGTCCCCCTTCCACCATCAAGTGAGTGTGTGGGGTGTGTGTAAAGGAATAAAGAAGGAGGTGCAAGAAAAATGTGAACCCTCAGGGGACACATTAGAAGCTTCCAAGTAAACTATTGCACCAATTAATTACAGATTCTGCAGTTGAATTGATTTAAACGCACTGAAAAATTTTCCATCTAATTTCCCATAAACTTACCATTTATTTTTTAATTTTGAAATTTTCAAGTTGGAATCGTTATAATTTGCAGATTTTAAATAATATGTTTGTAAATTACCAAGATATAAAATGAAAAATGTTATATTCTGCATTTTAGTCTTTGTTGGGTACAAAGGGCTCCCACTGACCAGGCTCGGCGGTAGCAGTTCGGCTGAGAGAGGGGAAGCCGCGTAGTGGGAGAACCTAATGTAGGTAGCTGGCGCGGAATTATCATCTGCCAGACTCTGATCCCAGGAAATGTATTTAATTGAATAAAATGTTTTCCATTTCAATTGAGAATTGGTATTTCCAATGAAAGTGAAGAGATGATTTAATTTATAAATTTAGCGTTCGTATACACGTGACGAGGGGAGGGTGGTTCGCAGGAAACGCGTGCTCGTTCAACACAGTGGCAAGCGTATTATCTGAATTCGTTAATTAGCATAATTGCAGTGACAGGAACTCGAAGGGAGAGAAAGACAGGAGGCAGTTTTATGTCAAAGATCGGAGGTATTAATTCAACACATGTGACTTTTTTTTAACATTCTTCAAGACAATTTTTGTTCAATTAAAAAAATTTCTTAGTCTCTCTATAGTAATGAAGGTTTAATAATTAATATAAGAACTCACGTTGCTGGCTGGTCACTATCGCTGTTGATGAAATCTTCCAGTTGTGAAAAATCCAGCGCTTCATTGTCTATGCCTCCAACAAAATCGCTTCGTCCTGAAAAAAAAATTTGTAGATACAAAGTTAAGAGAATTTCTATTTGGAGGAACTAATTGATAATTAAATATGGATATTATACAGAGTGCGTTTTATATCTTCTGGTTGAGCAATCAGGACACCTACTTATTCCATCTGAATGAATAAGTTTTCTACAATCTGATCTACATATTCAAAAGAAATTAATCAATTATTTTTGTATTTTATATGCTAATTAGTGGAGTCCGAAAAAGTTTTATTTTCCTTAACTGGCACCCTCAGAAAATGTTCCTCTTATTCTCAAAATCACCTATGATTTTTTTCAAAACTAAAAAAAAAATATTTACAAGACCCCCCAAGCCGGGTTTTCAAAATGAAATTTTTATGTTATTTAAATAATTGCTGATAATGGATATTTTTCGTATTATTCCGCCTAAACTAGATTCATGCGAATTATTAACAAACAAGGATTATTTTTTAACAAAATTCTTGAATTTTCAACAAAATAAATTAACTTTGAACTAAATTGTTGCATTGTCAAACAAAAATATTATTTTCTACTGAAAAATACGACTGTTCAGTTAAAAAATGAATTTTCAAGAACATAGTTAAATTTTCAACCAAAAATATTAAATTTTAACCAAGAAGATTAATTTTCTACCAAAAAAGACGAATTTGGAACTAAAATTATGAATCTTCAACTACAACAAAAATATATGTTGAACTAAAAGTTGAAATAGTTATATTTTTGATATAGTAAATTATTTTTCTATAAAAAAACACACAAAAAGTTTTAATAAAATAGTCAAATTTTTAATTATAGAGATGAATTTTCAACTAAAAAAAGATACATCTTTTACTAAAAATGAAATAGTTACATTTTTAGTTAAAAGAATTAGTTTTTAAAAAAGAAAACGAATTTTTAAACATACATTTAAGTTTTAACCAAAGGCATTAATTTATACTAAAATAGTTGCATTTTCAACCAGAAAGTTGATTTATCAAGTAAGAAAATTAATCTTATACCCAAAAAGACAAGCTTTAAAAAAATGAGTTTTCAACTAATTGAATTTTCAGCTGAAAAAGATAAATTTCTAATTTTGCTGTTGAATTTTAATCTAGAAAAGATTAATATTCCACCAAAATGGGATAATTACATTTTCAGTTCAAAACGTTAATTTTTACCAAAAAAATCTGATTTTCGCAAAAAAGGTGAATTTGCAAGTAAGAAGAATAATTTTCTATCGAAACGTCGAATTTTTAACACTATAAATAAATTTTCAACTAAGTAGTTGAATTTTCAACTGAAAGTTATCAATTTGCGACCAAACAGTTAAATTTTAAAATAAACAAGACTAATTAAAAACAACAAATGGATAGAATGCATTTTAAGTTAGAAAAATTAATTTTTGTCAAAAAAAAAACGAATTCTCTAGAAAATTATTAAATTTTCAACCAAACCATTACCTTCAAACAATCTGAATTTTCTAACAAATTAGTTCAAATTTTAACAAAGTACTCGTAGTTGAATTTCCAGCTAAAAAATATAAACTTTACTGTAAAAATGGAATAGTTAAATTTACAGTTAACTAATTAATTTTCAAACGAAGATACCAATTTTTTAATTTTCTACCAAAATAGTTGAACTTGAAACCCAAAATGACAAATTTTTAACAAAACGGTTCAGTTTTTAACAAACAAAAAATTACTTTTCAACAAAATTGTTGAATTCCCTAGAAGTTAGATTAATTTTAAAATATTTTGATGATTCTTTCAGATAAAAAGTAGATTACTTCGATATTCAAGTGGATTAACCCAAATTACATGAATTACATCTAAATATATATTTTTAATCCTGCAAAAAATCAGGAAACATTTGGGCAAAAAAGAACACTTTTTAGGGGTTATATTGGGGGGGCGGGGGGGCTAAGATATTTTATTCCATACCGCAATCATCAATGAATATGAAGTAGTTGCGGCCAGTTTTAGCCAGACAACTGGAAAGCTCAATGAAAAATATCTATTGCATCATTTCCTCGTTCATTCCCACAATTAATATTTAAAAAATACAACTGAAGTTTCACTTTATATTTATTTTAATTGCAAATGTTTGTTAACATTAGAAAAAAATAAACTTAAAAAATTAAAATTTTAAAAATAAACTGAAAGAAAATAACTTTAAATTTGACAAGATTTTTATGAAACTTTAACAAAATGTCAGTTTTTTGAAGATTATCAAATAAAATATTAAAGCTTTTTGAGTAAGTTTGAAAGTTTTTAAGAAAGTATAAAACAAATTTTGGCAATTTTGCAAAATAACAAAATGTTAGAAAAAATTCGAATAAGATCAAAAAAGAGATTTACAAGTTTTGAAATGATGCAGAAATAATTTTTAATTTAAAAAGATTCTAAAAAACTTAAAACAAAATGTAGACTTTTAAAGAATTAGATTAAAAAAATTGTAAAGTTTTTTAATAATATTTTAGAAGGTTTAAAGAACAAAATTTGTTTTCAGGTTTCTGGGAAAAATTTTAATTACTTTTTACTTTACAAAAATTTTGTGAAGATACTGTCGGAAAAGATTTCAAAATATTTCAAGAGATTTTCGAAGTTGTAGAAAAAAGAATATGGAAGATATTAAGGGCATGTGTCACACTCAAATACCTATATTACCGACCGCACTTTATCAGTTCACTGAGTTTTTTTTAATTTAATTTTTTTTAATTTAATTTTTGGCGAAATTCCTACTCAAAAAGTTTTTAAGTTCAATGAAAATTCTGGAAACTGAAAAAGTGAGGTCAGCAATATAGGTATTTGAGGGTGTCTTTTTTTATTTTCTTAGGAAAATTCCAATAGTTAAATTTTTTAAAGATTGTTAAAGGTTTTAAGAAAAAAAGTTCCTAAGATTCCTAGGAATATTTAACGTGATTCTTTATTTAAAAAAATTTAATTTGAAGGGAATATTTTTGAACATCTTAAAACATTATAAAAAATTTTCAAAATTGTCAAAAATGAAGCCGAAAGATTTCAGCGCAACTTTAGGACTAATTCAAGTCAGTTTAAAAGATATTGAGAAATTTTAGAGGTTTTAAAGTGATGAAAAGTATTTTAAAACTAAAAGATTTCAAAAAGTTAACAAAATATTTTAAAATGTATTCCGAATTATTTATATAACATTAAGGCAACTAAGCCCAGGTGTAGGTAGAATCTAAGAAAAGAATAGTTATTAGAAATTTTGAATTTTCATTAGAAGTTATTTTTCCTTTCAAATTATAATTTGCCTTACATTTTTGTTCTTTGATGACTGACAAATTTTTGTTGGTTGAAAATTCTTCTTAGTTTTTAAATTCATCCCTTTTGGTAAAAATAGAATTTAAAAAAAAATGAAAAATTCAACTGTTTAGTTAAAAATGAAAAAGTTTTGAAAAATTTAAGGTTATGTTAACGTTTTTCACCAGAAAGCGGTTATTTTAAATAAAAATCAACATTAACATTTTTATTTAAAAATAATTAAATTTCAAAGAAGATTTATAATTTTTAAAAACGATTTTAGGTTATGTTGTCGATTTAAATACAAAATTTGGTATTTCCAAACAAAAATAGTTATAGTCTGAGAATTAGAGTATTTTAACAATTTTGGATTATGTTAATGTTTTTCGTAATATTAATATTTATAAATAAAAAAATTAGATTTGAAAGAAGATTCACAACTTTGTAGGAATTTTAGACAAAGCTGAAGAAGATACAGAATTTTAACAATTTTAGGTTACGTTGCCGTTATAAACCGTAAATAGGTATTTTCAGTAAAAAGTCACTGGATTTTAAAGAAGATTACCATTTGTTACAATTGTATGTTAAGTTTGCTGTTTTCATCGGAAATTTTGATATAAATTTCAAAAGAGATTTATAATTATGGAAGAATTTAAGGTTATGTTACAAATTTTCAGGGGAAATCAGCTATTTTAAAGAAAAATCATTAAAATTTAAAAAAGATTTAAAATTTGGAACGAATTTTTTGTCATTTTAACTTAGTGTTTTCCATCGAAAACTGGAATTATTAATTTAAAAAAAAATATGCCACTGGGTAATATGGAATACAGAGTAATATGACACATAGGAAAATATGTGACATGAGGTAATATAGTACATGGGGTAACGTAGCACATCGGGTCGATGTTAATGGATAATATGGGTAATATGGCGAAATGGATAATATGACACACGTGGTAATGTGGAACACAGGTTAATGTGGAGCACGGGGTAATGTGGAACACTGGGTAATGTGTTATAAGGAGTGATGTGGAATAAGGGGTAATGTGGAATAAGGGGTAATGTGGAATAAGGGGTAATGTGGAATGAGGGGTAATGTGGAATAAGGGGTAATGTGGAATAAGGGGTAATGTGGAATAAGGGGTAATGTGGAATAAGGGGTAATGTGGAATAAGAGGTAATGTGGAACACGGGGTAATTTAGCCCACGGACTCATGTACCACATTTTTTAAATAATAAATTGCGTAAAAAAATTGGAATGTTTTCTACTGAGAAGTAAGTAAAAACAGTACAATATAATGTTTTTTCTAAACTTCTATTTCAGTCTCATAAATATAAATGAAACTGCAATCTGTAGATTGTGGTTTTAAAAATGTTTATGGTTTTCGAAGAGTAATGTATTAGCAAATAGCGAATAGAAAATATGTATGTATTTATGCACAGTGTAACCTGTTAATGTCAGCTTCGCCCCGGTATTCGTATAAAGGTCTTAAGCAAGAATAAACAAGTAATCAAAGAATGATATTTACAACGTTTCGTCTTACATGTAGCTTTTTATTTGTATTTTTATATATGAACGGTATATAAGGGACTAGACTGACGAATGTATTGAAAAATTAAATGAAAAAATAAATTCAAGATTAAAGTTAATGAAAATTTTTTAACTCATTTTTAAGAAAAATAATAATTTTTTCTTATTTATTTCAAATTTTTCTATGTATTTTTCTATATTTTTCTATATATAACTTATTTTACTTACTTATTGTATTTTGAAATCGGCACTCTACATTTATAATTATTATAGAAAAATCTGAAACAAGTAAGATAAAATTATAATTTTCCTCAAAACAATTACGATAATTCTAGACAATAAAAAAAAGAAAAAAAATTAATTTAAAAACTGATTTTTATTTTGTATTATTATTTATTTGTATTTTTTTTACTATGCTGAAAAATTTTGAGTTAAAACTTTAGTCAAAGTCCCAAAAAAATTCAAATTCAATCAAAGAAAAATGCAACAGAAATTCAATCTGCTCAAGTAAAAGTGTAGCATTTTTAACAAAATAAATCATTTACTAACCCAATAATTAAATTTTTTACTAGAAAAGATTAATTTTGAAACAAGGCGATTAACTTTCTAACAAAAACAATAATTTTTTATCAAATAGTTGAATTTTCAACCACAAAAGGAAATAAATAAATTTTCAGTTGAAGTGATTAATTTTCAACCAAAAAATAACAAATTTTCTACAAAAGAATTAAATTTCCCACCAAAGGAATGAATTCTCTACAACAAATATTATTTTTAAACCAAGAAGAATTTTTTTTTTTGTCAAAAAGTAGAGCTTTCAATAAAATAATTAAATTTTCAACTAAAAAAAGGTACATTTTCAACTAAAAATGAAATAAGTTATCAAAACAGCACACAAACCATTTCTAATTAGGAAAAAAAATTTCAACAGAAAAAGTAATTTTAAACCCATAAGATGAATTGGTAACCCAGAACATTAATTTTCTACTGAAAAAGATGCTTTTTGAATAAAAAACATAAATTTACAACAAAATAGTATATTGTTCAAGAAGATTCATCTCTTTGGTTGAAAATTCAAATATTTTCATGAAAATTCGTTTTACTTTTACTTAAACATTAATTTCTTTAACTGAAAATTTAATTATTCTATTTTTGGTAGAAAAATCTTGTTCAAATTATAACTAATTGGTTTGAAACATTATCTTTTTAGTTGAAAATTTAAAAAAATGTTTTGTACATTTATGCATTTCGTTAATAAATCATTAAAATATTATTTATTGAAATATTAACTATCAGATATTTCATTGAGAATTTTTGTTTGTTTGTAAAAAATCAACCACTTGCTTAAAAGTTGAATTACTTTGTAAAAAAATGCACCTTTTTATTCAAGATTCATCATTTTAGTGAAAAATTAAAGTATTTGATAGTAAAGTGACCTTTCTGTTTAAAATTAATATTTTTGGTTTGAAAATTAAACTATTCGGTTAAAAATGTATCTGCTTTATTGAAAATTCATATTTTTTATAAAAAATGACACTACCATTGTAGACTTTGATACTATTTATTTTGAAATGTAATTATTTTGTTGAAAAATGCATTCTTTTTTGTTAGAATTTAATTTCTTTAATTAAAATGTAGGTATTCTATTTTTAGATTGAAATTTTTTCTTTTTTAAGTTATAAATTCATTTATTTTATTGAAAAATCATCTTTTAGTAGAAAATTAACCTCTTTGGTTAAAAATTCGTTTTGGTAGGTGAAAAATTCAGCTTTTTGGAAAAAATACAATTAGTAAATTTATTTTCGTGCTAAAAATATTCGTATATAATATATAACATAATATTGGTCTGTATGTATGGACACGGATTTTTATTTTATTTTTTGACCAGAGAACTGTTACGTGTAGCAAAACCTTTGCGACGCGTAATGTGTGGACTCTCCCAAATTAAAAAATTAAAAGTAAATAAAAACAAAATAAAAAATGAAAATAAACAATAAGAAATGATATTTTATACATTTTTCTAGAAATTGGATTTTTAGAGAATTGCACTCTAAGCTATAAATATTGTACTACTATTGCCGTGACTTTCTCTTGACCTCGAAAGTGGATAATAAAAAAATAGCGCTGTGAATCCCGCTACCGGCAAATTGAAAATTCTTCTTTTGTCAAGATATTCCCGAGACATACTTTAAGTTTTAAATTGTTCTTTGCTTTGTAAAGCCGAATTAATAGAAATTCTACTAATTCAATAAGTACCATTGTGCCTGACTAATAAATTATTAATGTTAGCATTTTCTACTAAATGAAATGGTAAGATTTATGTTACTAAATAAATCAGTAAAGGTATTTTACTAACCTGGTTAGTAGCACTAAATTAATAATTCAAGGAGTAGCAATAAATTGCTTATTCAACATAATTTATTCATTTTTTAAATATTGTCTGCTTGTTTTTTAGTTTAATTAAGAAAGTTCAACGTTGCTTAATTTATATTCTAAGCTTATATATTATTATATTTATAATAATTGTGTATGAGCAATACAATATTCACAATTCAAACGGTAGAGGATTCAGATAAGTAGATATTAAAATGATAGACAAAAAAATGGTACATTTATAAACTTGTTAATATTTAAAAAATTCTTCATATAAAAATTTAAATAAAATTTTTTTTCTGAAAATTTAGGTGAAAATTATTCGGCCTCAGTTGAAAGAACACCTCAAATGTTTATAATTAAACCCTTCAGATTGTCTCTATTTGAATAAATTCTCGTTAAGATCGAAATTTTATAAAAAATTTAATATAAAATAAAATTAGATTCTTCTCATTACAATTTTAATAATTTGTAAAAAGTAAAAAAAAATTCTAATAAAATCATTGTAAAACTATTAGTACACAAATTAATACGACACACATGAATAAATAATTTCTGAAGAAAAAAATTAATTTTAAAATTTTTGAATCGAATGGCACTATTATTTTTAACATTACTCGCATTTTTAAACAATACAAAAACTAAAAATTTACTTCAAAAAATTTGCGCGAGGATTTTAGACGATTTTGGAGCCAACAAAATTTTATTTAAAAAAAGTGGAACGGACATGGTTTTGTGAAAAAATAATCTTCAAGTACAAGCTCAAAAGTATTTTGAATATACCGCCGAAAGTAAACTGCGTCTTTCGTGTAGCGCATGCGTATGCACTCTGCTGCTGCCATGGGGCCGTGAAGCGAGAAGCAACCACTTTTGCATCGAGAATATAAGCACAAAGCATAGTTCATAAGAGGACACGCTTCAACCCACACGGATCCGCATAGTTGCTTCCTATGCACGGGGCTTTAGCAAGCTAGCGTCAGGTGGCGCTAACGCAGCGTTTTGTAAACTCAAACTGTGGAGTGTTGACGTGAGAATTGTGAAACCTTTGTTTTACCTGGAAAATTATTCTAATATTTATAAAAGTAAATGATTTTATATGAAATAACTTCTTCTTCTGCCCTTGATTATGAAACAGAAAATTGAAATTCGTCTGCTACAAGCAGCTGCAGATTGTGCAAAAAGGCTACAGAATGGATAAAACTTCAACCTTACGGACTTTTCGACGTCTATTGCCCATAGAGATATTACAGATAGAGTAGGAATGCCATAGGCGCGCATGCAAGTGGATATGTCCGGCCTTTAGAAAGAGAGAGAAAGAATGATTTATGTATTGCTGTCTTTGTCTACTGGCGCATGCGCGTTGATTATATTTCGTGTCAACGTGAATCAAAATACAATCGGATCTTTCCTGCAATACTTTTGCCAAACAAAAATTTTTTCTTATTATTACTTACACAAACTTACTTATGAAAACTGCGACTTTTATCTCCGGTTATAGGTTCTTTTTTGCAGAGAACACAGTATGTAGGCATATTCAACAAGAAATGTTCAATAAT